>NC_040039.1:34576754-34710628 GCF_003713205.1 Coffea eugenioides
GGAGTATGATATGTCATTCCACCTTACCAGAGTCACTCTGGGGAGAAGCACTTAAGACTGCAGCATATATTCTTAACAGAGTTCCAACTAAAGCAACTATCAAAACCCCTTATGAGCTTTGGACAGGGAAAAAGCCCAGTTTAAAGCATCTGCATGTTTGGGGGTGTCCAGCTGAGGCAAGGCCTTACAGGCCAAATGAAAAGAAACTGGATTCAAGAACGATTAGTTGTTATTTTATTGGATATTCTGAAAGATCCAGAGGTTACAAGTTTTATGATCCCACAGCCAAATCAATTTTTGAGACAGGAAATGCCCGGTTCTTTGAGGATGTCGAGTTTGGGGGAGAACATACAGTAAGGGACATTGTCTTTAAAGAGGAATATATTAATATTCCCACAGGTGTCATTACTCTTGCTCAGGACCCTATTCCTGAATTTGATCATGATACAACAAATCAAGACAATGTCGAAGAGCAAACTGTTATAGAAGAACAAACTCTTCCTCTTCAAGAACCAGTGCCATTAAGAAGATCCACTAGAGAAAGGAGAAGTGCAGTGCCAGATGATTACATTGTTTTTCTCCAAGAACATGAGGATGACTCTGGATTGATGGAAGATGATCCAATCAACTTCCGTCAAGCCATGAAAAGTTCAAATTCTCAAAAGTGGATCGATGCCATGAATGAGGAGATTAAATCCATGAAGGACAATGATGTTTGGGATCTTGTCCCATTGCCAGAAGGTGCGAAACCCATTGGTTGTAAATGGATATTTAAAATCAAAAGGGATTCGAAAGGCAATGTGGAAAGATTCAAAGCTCGTCTTGTCGCTAAGGGATTTACACAAAAAGAAGGTATCGACTATAAAGAAACCTTCTCTCCAGTCTCTTCAAAGGATTCTTTTAGAATTATCATGGCATTAGTGGCACATTTCGATCTTGAGTTACATCAGATGGATGTAAAGACAGCGTTTCTCAATGGTAACATTGATGAGACAATTTATATGGTGCAACCAGAAAACTTTGTATCAGGAGATCCAAAGAATATGGTTTGCAAACTTAAAAAATCCATCTATGGGCTCAAACAAGCGTCTCGACAATGGTATTTCAAATTTCATCAGGTGATCATCTCATTTGGTTTCGAGATGAATTTAGTGGATGATTGTATATACCATAAGTTCTGTGGGAGCAAATATTTTTTTTCTGGTATTGTATGTTGATGATATTTTGCTTGCCAGCAACGATATTGGTCTATTGCATGAAACCAAGAAATTTCTAACTAAGAATTTTGAGATGAAAGATCTTGGTGATGCATCTTTTGTGTTAGGCATACAGATACACCGAAACCAAGAAATTTCTAACTAAGAATTTTGAGATGAAAGATCTTGGTGATGCATCTTTTGTGTTAGGCATACAGATACACCGTGATCGCTCTCGGGGTATTTTAGGACTATCACAAAAGGGCTATATCGAAAAGGTTCTCAAAAGGTATGGCATGCAAAATTGTAAACCAGGTGACACTCCAGTGGCTAAAGGAGACAAATTTAGTCTTGAGCAGTGTCCCAAGAATGCTTTTGAGGAAAGAGAGATGCAAAAGATTCCTTATGCCTCAGCAGTAGGGAGTCTAATGTATGCTCAAGTATGTACGCGTCCGGATATTGCGTACATTACTGGGATGTTGGGTAGATATTTGAGTAATCCTGAATTAGATCATTGGAAAGCAACCAAACGGGTCTTACGGTATCTACAGAAAACAAAAGACTACATGCTCACGTATCGGAAGTCAGATGAGTTGGAGATCATTGGGTATACTGATTCCGATTATGCTGGATGCAAAGATACTATGAAGTCAACGTCAGGCTATGTCTACTTGTTGGCTGGAGGTGCCATATCCTGGAAGAGTGCTAAACAGTCCCTCATAGCATCTTCCACTATGGCTGCAGAATTTATAGCTTGCTATGAGGCATCCAACCAGGGAATTTGGCTGCGAAATTTCGTCACAGGATTACGTGTAGTGGATGGCATTGAAAGACCACTCAAATTATTCTGTGACAATAAGTCAGCAGTCTTATATTCCAATAACAATAGGAGCTCGACCAAATCTAAACATATAGATATCAAGTTCCTGACTGTTAAAGAAAGAGTGCAGAATGGACAGTTATCAATAGAGCACATCGGGACAAACTCTATGGTTGCGGATCCGCTTACTAAGGGATTGCCACCCAAAATGTTTCATGAGCATACTGCTCATATGGGTGTCGTATTAAACGATGTATAGTTTTAGTGGGAGTTTGTTATTTTAAATGCTCTTATGATATTTTTCAGTTATTAAGGATTTAAGGATATTTTATGCATAAATAAAGTTTGGATTTTTTTGCACTCTAATTTTGGTATGATTTGATCTCATAAAATTTAAGGTGGACCAGTTGGAAATAGGCATGTTTTGATCACATTACATGAAATTTCCATGCTACACATCCACATCATAATTCATGTCATTCAATTGCATTGATATATGTGACCATTGATGGGTCGAGTTACGAAATTGTAATAAAGGCCGCTTTTATCCTATATTGGTGTAATTGATGGACCGAATTGGTTACAGATACATTGTGATAATGACAGTAAAGTTGAGCTCATACGGTTAATTGCAAAACATAATTATAAGGTTACACATATAGTCCAAGTGGGAGATTGTTGGATCCTTAATCCAACATTGGACTTATATGTGAATAATTATGTATTGCAAACTGTCAATTAAGGTTAAACCCAATTAAAGTGATCAAATATAGTTTGGATTTAATGTATCTAGTAGGATGTGGGCCCTTTTATGTGTAGAAACTTATGGGCTCCTATTTCAATGATGGGCTGAAATAGGGCTCCAAAGGTAACAGGAATGTTACCTATAAATAGGGTTATGGTCCCCAGGTCACAGGCATCATTTTAGTTGTCGTATTTCGTAATACCACAAAATACCCTTCCCTGATATCCCATCGTCAGGAAAGATACCAGAGAGAAACTAAAGGCCTCTCTCAAAGGATCGGTGAATACCTGTTGACCTGGAAGGCCACCCCAAATCTCTAGGGATTCAAGTATCAAGTTTATCAATATGGATTCAGGTACGCTTCCGCAATTTTCTTGTTAATTTATTTCTTAATAATCGCCATATAGATCTTGGGTTCAATAGGTGATGGTTTTCACCAATGGTTAAATTTAGATAACCACCCTAACAAGTGGTATCAGAGCCTATATGGTTGATTATTAGGAAATAATTTGGATTTCATAATTTATGTTAATATATATACATATGGTTACACACACATATATGTGCCTCTTGAATTCGGCTGTGGATGTATGCATATTTTTTAATTTGTGTTGAAACATGAACCGAAGCGGCACATAGAATCCAGTGCTTTAGTTATGTTATCGGTAAAGTTTTTTTACTTGTTAATGTTTTTAGTTTCTGGTTTCGTGGGTCTGGCCAAATCACAATATGAATCCAGCATCCGTGATGAATTGTCTGGTCATAATTGATATGTTGCCTTCTTATGACTTCGGGCCCCATGGTAACAAAGCTTTGGTTTGTTTGGTATTAGCTAACACGCACTTGAATGGCCATCACTTTTCTGGCCACGTGAGTTCTTGTAGTCCACCTGAATGCTTCTTGTATCAATCATGTTATCTTCACAGGTTTGGTCAACTCAGACCATGAATTCGTGGGTTCCACGAATGTAAAGAACAAGTCTTCATAAGACTTTCTTGGTCAAATGCTATTCGGTCTTGATTATTTGCATATGTTAGTGCTCATGGCAGTAGTTCATCCACGAATTATACTATGATGATTTGGTTTGGCTAATTTAATATTTATTATATTGATTCAATTTGTCAATAATTGGTTTCTTTGGCCTGTTTCATTATTTATAAATATGTATGTATATATATTAAGAAAATTAGGGTTTATTTACTTTAAGTGAACCCTAATAAAGTTAAATAGGACATTTAAGCCCTATAAAATCCATATGTATGGCCCATTAAATGTGTAATTTTTATAAAGTACTTATGGATTTCAAGAAAAAAATTTGGGCTTGGATGTTAATTTTGGGTCAAATTATGGATATGGACCTTTGGTCCAATAAGTCATGATTTAATTTAATTAATTTGACCATGTTTGACCACGTTTTGACCAAAGTTGACCAAAGTTGACTTTGATCAAAATTTTTGTTTTATTTGGATAATTTTAAATTTGAATATTGGTATGATTATATATATTTTGGAATAAATTAATTGAAATAATATGCCACCAAAGTGACCTCTATTATGGAAATTAATTTATTTTAAAATATAATTAGTTGGGCACTAGTAATTTTATGAATATTGATCGGCCCAAAGGAAGGTCAATATTTAATGAAATTACATGTGTACTTGTGGTAATAAATGCGTGATAATTATTTGGATTTTACATGTGATTTATAAATTGGCCCAAAGGAAAATTTATTTTCGACATGTTATTATTATCAGCATTTATTACTGCACCAAGATATCACTCACTAGTTAATATTTTTGTCCAAAGACGAAATATTAATGGAATATCGGTATCTTGAGATGGGACTACCATTATTTAAATTTATTATTGTTTTGATTTATGTGAGCTTGTTTTAATTATGTTATGTTTTCTGTTCAGTTGCGAATGATCTTACAAATATTACTTCCAATATCAATAATATTCCTATGTTGAATGGCACAAATTTCAAGTCCTGGAAAGAAAATCTCTTGATAGTACTTGGAGTAATGGATCTCGACCTTGCGTTAAGGAATGATTCACCCCCCACCTCTTACAGATCAGAGTACCTCTGATGAAAAGAGAAATAATGAGAGGTGGGAGAGATCAAATCGCTTGTGTCTGATGATCATTAAAAAGGCCGTTCCAAAAGCATTTAGGGGAACAATGTCAGAAACGACTGTAACCGCTAAAGAGTTCCTTCAGGACATTGAAAAAAGGTTTGTCAAGAACGAAAAGGCTGAAGTTAGTACGCTCTTGACACGCCTTGTTTCAATGAAATATAGTAATTTGGTTTGTTCTGAGGTTAATTTAACTTCGGTACCTAGACACACATGGTGGTTAGATTCTGGTGCAACAACTCACATCAGTGTGTCTATGCAGGGTTGCCTGAATTGCCGAAAGCCTAATGATAGTGAAAGATATATCTACGTGGGCGATGGCAAAACAGTTCAAGTTGAGGCAATTGGAGTTTTTAGATTATTGTTAAAGACCGGATTTTATTTGGATCTCAATGAGACATTTGTTGTACCGTCTTTTAGACGGAATTTAATTTCTATTTCTGCTTTGGACAAATTTGGTTATTTTTGTTCATTTGGAAATGGAAAATTTGAATTGTTTCATGATTCAAAATTGGTTGGTTCTGGTTCTTTAATGCACTACGATAATCTATATTTAATTGACACAATTGTCTCATTTAATGAATCTCTGCATTTGAGTACTAGAGGAGTTAAAAGAAAATTAGCCAATGAGAATTCAGCTGCATTATGGCACAAGAGATTAGGACATATCTCCAAACGGAGAATGAAAAGACTTGTGTCAAATGAAATTCTCGACCCCTTGAATTTTACAGATTTTAATGATTGTATTAACTGTATAAAGGGGAAACAAACCAATAAAAGGAGATTTGAAGCCAATAGGTCCTTAGACGTCTTAGAACTTATACATACAGATATTTGTGGACCATTTCCTACATCTGCTTGGAATGGTCAACAATATTTTATAACGTTCATAGACGATTTTTCAAGATATGGCTACATATATCTCATTTCTGAAAAGTCACAGTCACTGGACGTGTTCAAAAATTTTAAGGCCGAAGTTGAGAATCAACTCAACAAAAGAATTAAAAGCGTCAGATCTGACCGTGGTGGTGAGTACTATGGTAGATATGACGGTTCAGGTGAACAACGTCCAGGACCATTTGCTAAATACCTAGAGGAATGCGGTATCGTTCCACAGTACACTATGCCGGGTTCACCCACTATGAATGGTGTAGCTGAAAGACGAAATAGAACGCTTAAAGACATGGTAAGGAGTATGATATGTCATTCCACCTTACCAGAGTCACTCTGGGGAGAAGCACTTAAGACTGCAGCATATATTCTTAACAGAGTTCCAACTAAAGCAACTATCAAAACCCCTTATGAGCTTTGGACAGGGAAAAAGCCCAGTTTAAAGCATCTGCATGTTTGGGGGTGTCCAGCTGAGGCAAGGCCTTACAGGCCAAATGAAAAGAAACTGGATTCAAGAACGATTAGTTGTTATTTTATTGGATATTCTGAAAGATCCAGAGGTTACAAGTTTTATGATCCCACAGCCAAATCAATTTTTGAGACAGGAAATGCCCGGTTCTTTGAGGATGTCGAGTTTGGGGGAGAACATACAGTAAGGGACATTGTCTTTAAAGAGGAATATATTAATATTCCCACAGGTGTCATTACTCTTGCTCAGGACCCTATTCCTGAATTTGATCATGATACAACAAATCAAGACAATGTCGAAGAGCAAACTGTTATAGAAGAACAAACTCTTCCTCTTCAAGAACCAGTGCCATTAAGAAGATCCACTAGAGAAAGGAGAAGTGCAGTGCCAGATGATTACATTGTTTTTCTCCAAGAACATGAGGATGACTCTGGATTGATGGAAGATGATCCAATCAACTTCCGTCAAGCCATGGAAAGTTCAAATTCTCAAAAGTGGATCGATGCCATGAATGAGGAGATTAAATCCATGAAGGACAATGATGTTTGGGATCTTGTCCCATTGCCAGAAGGTGCGAAACCCATTGGTTGTAAATGGATATTTAAAATCAAAAGGGATTCGAAAGGCAATGTGGAAAGATTCAAAGCTCGTCTTGTCGCTAAGGGATTTACACAAAAAGAAGGTATCGACTATAAAGAAACCTTCTCTCCAGTCTCTTCAAAGGATTCTTTTAGAATTATCATGGCATTAGTGGCACATTTCGATCTTGAGTTACATCAGATGGATGTAAAGACAGCGTTTCTCAATGGTAACATTGATGAGACAATTTATATGGTGCAACCAGAAAACTTTGTATCAGGAGATCCAAAGAATATGGTTTGCAAACTTAAAAAATCCATCTATGGGCTCAAACAAGCGTCTCGACAATGGTATTTCAAATTTCATCAGGTGATCATCTCATTTGGTTTCGAGATGAATTTAGTGGATGATTGTATATACCATAAGTTCTGTGGGAGCAAATATATTTTTCTGGTATTGTATGTTGATGACTTGCCAGCAACGATATTGGTCTATTGCATGAAACCAAGAAATTTCTAACTAAGAATTTTGAGATGAAAGATCTTGGTGATGCATCTTTTGTGTTAGGCATACAGATACACCGTGATCGCTCTCGGGGTATTTTAGGACTATCACAAAAGGGCTATATCGAAAAGGTTCTCAAAAGGTATGGCATGCAAAATTGTAAACCAGGTGACACTCCAGTGGCTAAAGGAGACAAATTTAGTCTTGAGCAGTGTCCCAAGAATGCTTTTGAGGAAAGAGAGATGCAAAAGATTCCTTATGCCTCAGCAGTAGGGAGTCTAATGTATGCTCAAGTATGTACGCGTCCGGATATTGCGTACATTACTGGGATGTTGGGTAGATATTTGAGTAATCCTGAATTAGATCATTGGAAAGCAACCAAACGGGTCTTACGGTATCTACAGAAAACAAAAGACTACATGCTCACGTATCGGAAGTCAGATGAGTTGGAGATCATTGGGTATACTGATTCCGATTATGCTGGATGCAAAGATACTATGAAGTCAACGTCAGGCTATGTCTACTTGTTGGCTGGAGGTGCCATATCCTGGAAGAGTGCTAAACAGTCCCTCATAGCATCTTCCACTATGGCTGCAGAATTTATAGCTTGCTATGAGGCATCCAACCAGGGAATTTGGCTGCGAAATTTCGTCACAGGATTACGTGTAGTGGATGGCATTGAAAGACCACTCAAATTATTCTGTGACAATAAGTCAGCAGTCTTATATTCCAATAACAATAGGAGCTCGACCAAATCTAAACATATAGATATCAAGTTCCTGACTGTTAAAGAAAGAGTGCAGAATGGACAGTTATCAATAGAGCACATCGGGACAAACTCTATGGTTGCGGATCCGCTTACTAAGGGATTGCCACCCAAAATGTTTCATGAGCATACTGCTCATATGGGTGTCGTATTAAACGATGTATAGTTTTAGTGGGAGTTTGTTATTTTAAATGCTCTTATGATATTTTTCAGTTATTAAGGATTTAAGGATATTTTATGCATAAATAAAGTTTGGATTTTTTTGCACTCTAATTTTGGTATGATTTGATCTCATAAAATTTAAGGTGGACCAGTTGGAAATAGGCATGTTTTGATCACATTACATGAAATTTCCATGCTACACATCCACATCATAATTCATGTCATTCAATTGCATTGATATATGTGACCATTGATGGGTCGAGTTACGAAATTGTAATAAAGGCCGCTTTTATCCTATATTGGTGTAATTGATGGACCGAATTGGTTACAGATACATTGTGATAATGACAGTAAAGTTGAGCTCATACGGTTAATTGCAAAACATAATTATAAGGTTACACATATAGTCCAAGTGGGAGATTGTTGGATCCTTAATCCAACATTGGACTTATATGTGAATAATTATGTATTGCAAACTGTCAATTAAGGTTAAACCCAATTAAAGTGATCAAATATAGTTTGGATTTAATGTATCTAGTAGGATGTGGGCCCTTTTATGTGTAGAAACTTATGGGCTCCTATTTCAATGATGGGCTGAAATAGGGCTCCAAAGGTAACAGGAATGTTACCTATAAATAGGGTTATGGTCCCCAGGTCACAGGCATCGTTTTAGTTGTCGTATTTCGTAATACCACAAAATACCCTTCCCTGATATCCCATCGTCAGGAAAGATACCAGAGAGAAACTAAAGGCCTCTCTCAAAGGATCGGTGAATACCTGTTGACCTGGAAGGCCACCCCAAATCTCTAGGGATTCAAGTATCAAGTTTATCAATATGGATTCAGGTACGCTTCCGCAATTTTCTTGTTAATTTATTTCTTAATAATCGCCATATAGATCTTGGGTTCAATAGGTGATGGTTTTCACCAATGGTTAAATTTAGATAACCACCCTAACAGTTTATTGATGATTATAGTCAAAAAAACTTGAATATATTTTTTGCAGGAAAAATATGAAGCATTTTTAGCTTTCAAAAATTTCATGACTCTTGTCGAAAAGGAAGCAAGCAAGTCCATAAAAAAAATTTTGTAGTGATTGTGGTGAAAAATATAACTCATAAGAATTTATAAACTTTTGTGAAGAGCATGGAATTCAGAAGCAGCTTGCAGCAGTTTATACGGCACAACAGAATAGTGTTTCAAAGAGAAAAAACCGTACAATGTTGAACATGGTGAGGAGCATTTTGACAAGAACTGGTATTCCAAAAAAATTTTGACCTGAAACTGTCAACTAGAGCATTCATATATTGAATAGAAGTCTCACACTTGCTGTTAAAAATATGACACCTGAGAAAGCATGGAGTGGACAGAAATCAATAGTGGATTATTTCAAAATTTTTGAATGCATTACCTATACTCATATTCCAAAGCAAAAAAGGACAAAATTAGATAATAAGGGAGAGAAATGCATTTTTCTTAGTGTTAGTGATCAATAAAAGATCTACAAGCTTTATAATTCTATCACTAAGAAAATTGTCATCAACAAGGATGTAATTTTTGATGAAAAAAATTTTTATCATGGAGCAGCAATATTATTAACCAACAAATACCTACTGATTTTGACAGAGTTGATGAAGAGAATAGGCAGCAGCCTACTAACCAATTCCATCAGATGGTTCAAATGATGTTCCAAGTTCCCAAATAGTAGTAGAAAATGAAGGACAGCCTCAACGTATTTGAAAAAGATTTGCATGAATGATCGATTATGAGGTAACTAAAATTGATCAATCCGAGGACCCACTTATATATTTTACTCTATTTTTCGATTGTGATCTTACAGTTTTTGAAGATTCTATCAAAGATTCAAAGTGGCAGAAGACAATGGATGAAGAAATTACAACTATTGAATGAAACAAACACATGGAAGTTAACTGATCTTCTAAAAGGATAAAAAGCAATTGGTGTTAAGTGGGTGTTCAAAACGAAATTGAAGGAAAATGGTGAAGTTGACAAGTACAAGACACGCTTAGTAGTTAAAGGCTATAAGCAAGAGTTTGGGATGGATTATTGAGAAGTCTTTGCTTCAGTCACAAGGCATGACACAATCAGGATAGTGATTGTATTGGCAGCACAATATTCATGGCCTATTTTTCAGTTAGCTGTGAAATTAGCATTTTTACATGGTGATCTACAGAAACAGATATTTATTGATCAACCTCCTGGTTATGTGAAGGTTGAAAATGAACATAAAGTATACAAACTCAAAAAAATATTATACAGGTTAAAATAAAGAGTTAATCTTTCCTACACCGTCAGTGTAAACCTATTTTATACTCACAGCACCTAATTAATGAAAATTGGCAGCCTGCTATAACCTGTAACCATTACCTATTACCAAATAAAAAATAGGTTATTAACCTCTTTTTTCTACCTCTTCCTTCTCTTTCTATTGTATTTTGAATTTGCAACCAAGTTCCTCCACTAATCAACTTAAAATTGGGATGACAGGTTAGACTTCTTTAATCTTTCTCTCTCTTTTTTATGTGTACAATGTCTTTTATAAACGCACTTTAACTTAATTTTTACAAAGTGTAAACTCTAATTCAATATTTGTTCAAGAATGGATTTTGTAGTATAAAAGAAAGATGAAATAAATACGTCAAAAAATAAGAAAAATTAACTAAATTCCTCTTTATATTGTAAAATTATAGTGTAGGTCGATTCCAGCTATGTTAGTGGAAATTCTTATTAAATCTATTTTGAATCTCTCAAGAGTGGTAGTTTTTATTGTCTTGTTTATTGAATTTAGTGAAACTTGTGTCTCCAGTTTGGTATTTTGGTTGCATCTTTTGGAAAAATAATCAGTACTGAATGTCTTATGGAACATGAACTTGGTACTGAATCTCCTATGGAACAAGATCAATTTGACCATGACGCTGCACATGGATCTATACCTGAAGATTCTACTAATGAACAAATTGAACCTGGAAAAGAGGTGAACTTATATGTTGGAATGGAATTTGAATCACTGGGTGATGCCTTTAAGTGTGACTCTAACTATGCACGTAATAAAGGTTTTAGTGTGCGAAGAAATCGTATCACGAAATCAAGGAGTGATAAATTGATAATTGGACGAGAAGTTGTTTGTTCCAAAGAAGGATATCGCTCTAAAAAAGATTCTCAAGCTGATATGCCACGGGATAAAACAAGACAAGGATGCAAAGCATTGGTGTATGTATCCCAAAAGGAAGAGGGTAAGTGGATTATTGCTAGACTTGTTTTAGAACATAATCATGAACTTGCCTCTCCTTATAGCAAAAAATTTTTATGTTCAAAAACGAAAAAAAGTAAGGCCCAAAAGAATTTGATTGATAAGCTAGACCAATCTGGTGTTCGCCCAAGCAAGATTGTCTCAGTTTTAGCTACTCAAGTTGGGGGAATTGGAAACTTGAATTTCGCTGATCATGATGATTGTAACTATTTGAGTACAAAGAGACAAAAGGAACTAGAAAAAGGAGATGCACAGTTAATACTGCAATATTTTCAGAAGAGACAATCTGAGAATCCTGGTTTCTTTTATGCAATTCAAGTAGATATAGAGGGTCGCCTTGCTAATTGTTTCTGGACTGATGCTAAGTCAAGGTCATCATATAAACACTTTGGTGATGTGGTTACATTTGACCCTACATACCTGACAAATAAATATAAGATGCCTTTTGTTCCATTAACTAGAGTTAATCATCATTACTAGTCAATTTTGTTTGGAGGTGCTCTGCTTTGGGATGAAACCGAAGAATCGTTTGTTTGATTGTTGCAAACTTGGTTAGAAGCAATGTTTGGGTGCCCTCCTAAAACTGTTATTACAGACCAAGACACTGAGATAACAAATGCTGTTGCTAGAGTTTTACCTCATAGTACACATCACTTTTGTACGTGGCATATTGAGAAAAAATTTCCAGAGACACTTAGCCATATTTATCACCAAAACAATGATTTCAAGTATCATTTCTCAAAATGCATTCATGATACTATCACTCCAGAAGAGTTTGAAATGGCTTGGACTGAGTTAATTGAGAAGTACAAATTGTAAAATAACACATGGATACAAAAGGTATATTCAATTCGTGAAAGATGGGTTCCTGCTTTTGTGCGTGCTAGTTTTTGAGCAGGTACGTACCTTATTCTTTCTTGGTTAAAAAAAAATAAAATTTGACTTAGACTTTAAATCTTAGGATAGTGACAATTAAATTTTTTTTATTATATATTTATTTACTTCTGTGTAATTGCTACTGTTTTGTCCAGGTATGTCAACAACCCAAAGAAGTGAAAGTATGAATAAGTTTTTCAAAGACTATCTGAATTCTATTACAGCTATGAGTAAATTAGTGACTCAATATGATAGGGCTATTGAGGCAAGGTATGATAAAGAAAAAGAAAAAAATTTAAGACAAAGAATACGAAACCAATTTTGAAAACTCTGTACCCTATGGAAACTGAAGCAGCCAAAGTGTATACACGAAAAATCTTCAGAATGTTTCAAGATGAATTACTAGAATCCCAAAAATATGTTTCTGAGAAAATAACTATGAAAGATGGGTTTATAAATATAGGGTACGCAAGCGTCAAAAGGAATTTCCCTCATATATTGTAATTGTAAATATTGTTGAACAAAAAATTGAGTGCTCTTGTCGCAAGTTTGAATTTGTGGGGATTCTTTGTAAACATGCGCTAATGGTGTTTATAAAGAAACAAATTCATTCACTTCCAGTGCATTATTTGTTGGATCGTTGGACAATGAGTGCTATTTGTGGACGAGATGAGGTGGGTTTTCTGAAAAACTTCACCAAGCTGAGTCACTAACAAATTCAAGCATGTGGTTTAATGACATAATGGTTCGTTCACTTGGCATTTCAGAGAAAGCTTCAAGATCTGCAAAACATCACAGGTTTGTATAGTACCTCTACTTTTTTTTTTTTAAATGACATTGAAAATTTTTAACCTAATTTGACACCATATTCAATATTGCAAAGTTGCACTTCAAGGGTTGCAAGCATTATCTGACAAACTTGATGATTTGCCCTACGAAAATGTGCAAGACAGTAGTTTATCTATTTCTCAAGTTGACTCACATTCTGAAATTCATGATCTCACTCAAGGTCAAGCATCTCAGAAGAGTATAACTCTAGTGAACCCCGTAACAATTGCATCAAAAGGGCGTCCTCGCACCTTACGGATGAAGGGTGGTTTAGAAAAGTCTCGTAAAAGCAATAAATGCTCTTGTTGCAGAGAGAAGGGGCACAATAGAAGTACGTGTCCCAGATTAAAGAATTGAGTGGACTGTTAAGAGTAATAAATATTCTTGTTTAGAGCTTGGTAGTTTGATGAATTATCTTTTCATTCATTCACGTGTACTGTTTAGATGTTTAGATTACTTTACTAGAATGATAGTTTGTTATCAAGTTTGCTTGTCCAAGTTCAGATTACTTAAGTAGAGTGATAGTTTGATGTATTTATCTTTTCATTGATACATGTTCACTTGTCCACTTCAAATGACTTGACCAGAATATTTGTCCACTTTAAGTGACTTGACCAGAGTGTTAGTTTTAACTGGAATGTCATTATATTGTTATTTATTATTTGTTAGCAATAGCATACGAAGGCAGACCAAATAGTTAGGCGAGAGAGCCATGTTATAAAAATAGAAAGACAAATTTATGCATCAATAATATACTAGCACATTTAGCATTTAGTATTTCAATAATATAAGATTGTCTATGCAAGACACTTCCTGAAGTCAAGAGCCCATGATGGTGTTACAATGAAAACTAACACAACATGCTAAATCACAAGACTAGTGAGATGCTAAATCACAAGACTAGTGAGATGCTAAATTACAAGACTAGTGAGGTGTTGCATTTACACCTGCACTAGAATTTTCCTTCAACTTCATCCTGATGCAATTGCTGAAACATCCAAGAGAAAGCCACAAATGCATGTCGCCATTGTCAGCACTCATCACAACTATGGTGGACAGTTAAATCTGAAAATTGACAAATTGATCCAGTGAGACGTGATAGTTGGGATAAAAAAAATAACATTTGTAAAATCAATTTCTATTTGTCAGCAACCTTCACCACCATTACGGAATCTGTTTACAATCCAGTTTAACAAATATTATGAGGTAAGTTCTAGTACAACTTAATTATACTTTTGAAGTACCTCTTATATGTCTTGCCAGGAAGACATTCCAATGAATCTAACTGGTACACTCCTCTAAAGTTATATCTAGCTAATTTAGGCCATACAGAGGGAGTTCATGATAACATACATAACATAGAATGATACTAAAGTAAACTCATTGGAAGATGATTAACCAACTCAAGAGGGAAATAGCCGATGTATATATCTGCAAGAATTGCACACCTTTACTACATATATTTTTTTTTTTTGAAGCAACCTTTACTACATATATAATGCTTAAATTACCACTGATTTGAAATAAGGATGTTGGTAGAAAGTCATTATTTTATGCAATAGTGGCATAGGAATGAATGCACACCTTTACTGATTCCTTGGCATTATATTGAGATAATGCATCAACTTTGATGAACAGAAGCACGAATTGTGCCTATTGGATCCTAAACTTGAAATAAATACATTAAGTAAAATCGCATATCCCAATTGTATTACAAACTTCTTATAAATACATCAACTTTATTGAGATAATGCATCAACTTTGATGAAAAGAAGCACAAATTGTACCTATTGGATCCTAAACTTGAAATAAATACATTAGTAAAATCGCATATCTCAATTGTATTACAAACTTCTTATCAAAATCCGTACCTTCAGAGTGACCATTAAACCACAAGACTACTTTGTGTGCAAGACTTGATGACTACTACAACCTAATTACACATAAATAGTAAGCCCAATTAAAATTTACCTCATCTGCCAAAAGGGTACGATGACAAGCACAATAATACAACACGGGCCTTGGAAAGATGCAACCACAATACCAAACTAGAGACACAAGTTTCACTAAATTCAATAAACAGGACAATAAAAACTACCACTCTTGAAATATTCAAAACATATTTAATAAGAATTTCCATTAACATGGCTGGAATCGACCTACACTATAATTTTGCAATATAAAGAGGAACTTGGTTAATTTTTCTTATTTTTTGACGTATTTATTTCATCTTTCTTTTATACTACAAAATCCATTCTTGAACAAATATTGAATTAGGGTTTACACTTTGTAAAAATTAAGTTAAAGTGGGTTTATAAAAGACATCGTGCATATAAAAGAGAGAGAGAAAGATTAAAGAAATCTAACCTGTCATCCCAATTTTGAGTTGATCAGTGGAGGAACTTGGTTGCAAATCCAAAATACAATAGAAAGAGAAGGAAGAGGCAGAAAAAGAAGTGAATAGCCTATTTTTTATTTAGTAATAGGTAATGGTTACATGTTATAACAGGTTGCCAATTTTCATTAATGAGGTGGCGCAACATGGTGAGCCGTCAGTGTAAAATAGGTTTACACTGACGGTCTAGGAAAGATTCACTCTAAAATAAAACCCACATGCTTGGTATAGTCGTATAGATGCTTATTTTTCTAAGGAGCGATTTAAAAAGTGTCCATATGAACATACACTTTTTATAAAGATTGGAAACAGAGGTAAATTGCTTATTGTTTGCTTATATGTTGATGATCTTATTTTTACTGAAAATGATAGTGTCATGTTTGAGAAATTCAAGAAATCTATGATAGTTGAATTTGATATGTCTGATCTTGGAAAGATGCATTATTTTTTGGGCATTGCATTGGTGCAATCTGCTGCTGAAATTTTTGTCTCTAAAGGAAAATATGTGCAAGAAATTCTGAATAGATTTCAAATAAAGAATTGTAATTCTGTTAGTATGCCAGTTAAAGTGGGTTGAAAACTCATCCAAGAACCTAAAAGAAAGAGGGTTGATAGCACCCATTACAAACAAATTATGGGAAACCTGATGTATTTGACAGCCACTAGATCTGATATTATGCATGCTATAAGTCTTATTAATAGATACATGGAAAGTTCAAAGGAAATACATCTTCTAACTACCAAGAGAATTCTTCGATGCTTGTAGGGAACCATTGAATATAGGTTATTTTACAAGAATGGTGAAAAATCAGATTTATTTGGTTTTACTGACAGTGACATGCAGGCGATTCTGATAATAGAGAGAGTACATCTGGTTATGTATTCATGATGGGTTCAACAGCTATTTCATGGTATTCAAAGAAACAACCAATTGTTACTTTATCAACAACTGAATCAGAGTACGTAACTGCAATGGTTTGTGCCTGTCAAGCAATTTGGCTAAGGAATATTTTTGAAGAGTTACATTTTCAGCAAGAAGAAGTTACTACAATTTACTGTAACAATAGTTCTGCCATCAAACTCTCTAAAAATCCAATTTCACATGGAAGAACCAAGCACATAAACGTGAGGTTTCACTTTCTAAGTGAGCTCACAAGGGATGGAATAATTGATTTTCTCTACTATAAAAATGAAGATCAGATTGCTGACATAATGACCAAACCATTGAAGTTATCCACATTTCAAAAACTAAGAAAGTTGTTTGGGGTCTGTGCAATTGACAAGTCCTATTAAACTGAATGTTTTTCAAACATTCAGTTTAAGAGAGAGATTGTTAGAAATATTTACTATTGTTCCACTAGCTGAATTGTCATAGAGTATATTCCGGTAAACTTTTTCTTGATGAATCCCAGATTGACGAAGTTGAACAAATGTACATGGCGAATCCTCTATCCGCTAGTCTCTTAGCTAGTTCTAGGGTGGGCCATATATGGCAGTAAGCCAACCATGGAAACATGAGGATCTTGAGCTGAGAAATAACTGCTTCTGTACCCATGAATCCTCTGTTAATTTTCTGCAACTTGTTTTGGTCTTTCGGGGAAGAAGGGGGGTGGGGGTGGGGAAAGGGAAGGAAAGGAAAATGGGCTACCTTGATTTCTTTTTCTGGCTGAATAGGCAAACATTGTAGGATGGATGAGTTGCGTAGTTAAATTGGTACATTGGTTTCTTTCATAATTGGCGGTAATCTATAAACAAATCCCATTTCGTGTCGAGCCTAAACTCCAGAGTGAAATCAAAAAAAAAAAAAAAAGTGAGTCACGTAGGTACTATAGTAACATGTTGGAAATGGGCATCGTAGGTACTATAGTCCATAGTAATATGTCATGTCAAACAAATGTGAATCATGTATACTAATAATATAAATAAGTAAACATTGATTGTTTAACACTTCAACTTTTGTGTTTGGTGAATACATCTAGTTTTCTAATTTTTAATTTAGTTAATTTAGTCTCTAAATTCTTTTCTAATATTTACTCTTTTAGCCAAAATCTAGGCAAAATTAATTTTTTTTTTTTTGTTTGCTAGACTAGAGGTTATATTGGAAACCAACAGTTGCCATATTTCTCAATTTAAATTAAACATTCTCATCAAGAGTAGCTAATAAAAGGGATTGGGGCACTACAGATGGTCCAAAACAAAATCACGACATAGATTCATTTTGCAATATATCAACAGTGGATTAAAAAAAATCACATCTACATAGAACAATTAAAATTGTCTGATTTTTTCTTTAACCTTATACACAATCGAACTAGAGTGCAGATCTTAATTATTGATAGAAGTTATAGAACACAACTAATCCAGGTGTGTAGGTTTGTAGAAATCAACAATAGTAATATGCACACACTCTCATTTGGATTTGCATGAGACTAAAGAAAAAGTTACATTTGTGTATTAATATTTATGATTTTTCCTCTGCAATTGATATTCCGCAAATATATGTAAAGTATGATGACATAGTAAATTTAAATGGTCCATATGCTCTTCAAAGCATTGCCGCTTGTGGTGTATCAGTTGGCTAGGTGGTCAAAGGATGCTTCATATTCGCATGAATTTACTTAATAAATCAAATCATATGCTACTTTGTGATATTAACCAATTAGAAGCCAATTTTTGTGTTTTCATGATAACGAATGAAATCAGTTAATCGAGTATTCAGTTCGTTTGTGCTTTTTTTTTTTTTTTTTTGTCGACACAGGGATGTCCGGGTCAATCCTTGCGGGACCCGACTAATCCCCTGCGACCCGGATTCGGCGCCCTAACCCGGCCTGAACACGTTAAGTTCGTTTGTGCTAACTGGCTTCTATTTTAAACATGACGATGCGCCATACCACCTCAATTTTTTTCATACTGGTCGGCTGGGTATTGGCTCGCAATACCTTTACCATAGTTATGGTACAAACTAGCGTACCTCAAATTAGAAATTACGAACATTTTGGTAGTCATGAAAAGGAAATTTAAACGATATCATGGAAGATAGGGTTCTGATTAGGAGTGTATTCGAATCGAGTTGAGTTTGAACTTGATCTCAACACAATTCTGTACCGCTTGAGTTCGGAAGAAGACTATGTATTTCTAAGTCTAATCTCAACTTATAAGTTGCAAAAATTTAAACTCGACTCATTGGGTTCACGAAAACTCGAGCCTTATCGAGCTCTATAAATCAATCCACGCTCAAATCATAACCAAATATCAATTTCCAGGTTCCATTAACAAAATTGCTACAAATTTTAACAGTACCAAGTCTTTGCTCTTACAAGAAAACCCATATTCAACCAGATAGAGACAATAGACAATCACCTGCAGCTTCTTAAACTTTAAATCACCAAAAAAAAATTTAAAGAAACAAACACAACAATAATTGCTAGAAAGGAAATATTTATTGTGGAACTCTAGTTCTTGATTTCCCAATCTTTGTTTTGAGCACAACTTGAGACTCTCCAATTTAGTTTGAACTCCGAGAGGCGATTCGTGAGCGAGAGGTGATCGAGAGAGAGAAAAATTCAGAAAAAAAGATATGATTACTTTAACGCGAAACAATAAGAGGAAATATCCACAAACTTAGTTAGGCTGTCCTAAATTGTCGTTATTTCTAATCTCTAAATCAACATATTAAAAAATATTTTTTTAAAAAAATATTTTAACGTTTAATGTATACTAAATATTTGAAAAATGAATCGAATTTGTGACAAATTTTGCAATGATTAATCAGACGGCAAAATTTGATTAATCTGTTATGAAAATTTAAATATTAACTACCACAAGCAATGAAATATGTTAGGTACGGTATTGACCTGCGAAAATAATATTGGAATGTGATGGAGAAAAGTTGGGGAATGGTCTACTCCATTTATATACCCAGACCAAAATATGAAAACTAAGACATGACATCTTGAAGCCCGCGTGTAGCTGCTAGAAAGATATCAAAAAAATTGCCTCCTCAGTCCTCAAAATCACCCGGTTCAACTTCTGTCAGCAAATGATGGGCAAACTAGCGGACTTGGCCCGAAGAGCGGTCTCTTCCGTCGCCCACAGCCACCACCAGACTGCAGCTTCAACCTCAATTTCGAGTTCGTGCTTCCGCTATTACTCCTCAGTAACAACAACCTCTCCTCCCCCTAACAACAAGCTGTTTGTTGGTGGTATCGAATTACTCCTACTAGACATTGTTTCTGCAGTATTTGAACGTTAACTTATCAATTGATTTTGATTTGTAATTCACTTCTTTTTTTTTTCCTTTTTGGATTTTGTTCGCCAGGTCTTTCGTTGTCAGTTGATGAGAAGTCGCTTTTGGACGCCTTTTCTTCGTACGGGGAGGTTACGGAAGGTAATATTGCTATGGAGTGAATATGTTCGATGAAATGTCGCAATAACAATTTTAATAAGTTGCTAGCTGTTAGTAACTAAAGACAAAAAAGAATCATCAATAAAGAAATGTCAGGGTGGGTTTTGTGAAAAAGGGGAGAACAGAGGATATAACCAACATCAGATGTACTTTGGCATGCAAGGATCAGTGATGTCTACTAGGTTTTAATGGTGCAGCAGGTGTAGTATCGAACGTGTTGTTTAGGAAAGCATTACAAGCTGTACTGAATCATGCTATTTCCGAAACATTAACAGTTAAGTAGTATACACAGATTTGTGGATCAAATTAGTACCGTCTGATCAACTGGAGACTTATTTGCTACTTTTTTTTTTCAAGAGAAAAAAAATAGTATGTACAATGAGCAATAATCAGAGTGCGCTACTTTAACAAGAAGGCAAGAAAAGTTCCCAATGCCTCTATTGTAATCAGATATTCTTTGTTGCCATGATAATGGCTTCAATTGCGCACAACAGTGTAAAAGGCTAATTCATGACTATTGAATATTTCATTGGACGTTTAAATGCTGGTATTTATTAGTCTGAAGTATGTTGAAAGGAAAACAATGCATGTCATATTGTAGCAGAAGGAGGAGCAAATCTGGTAACAGATTTTGTTAATCATTAGATGTTGTCTGTTTAATATGGATTGACATTAGACTATTAGCTTCACCTATGAGTCAACTATCAACAACGACCTTCATTTGACTTTCTTGTTTACTTCTGGTTGGAGTAATGCAGTAACTTATTTACTTTATGTCTTTGTTAATGTGAAAATGAAGAGAACTGTGGAAAAAGAGTATGAAAAGGTTTCTGCTGAGCATGGTGAGGGGAATTATGTTCTTAGTTGATAATGTCATTGTAGTTTACCTTGGAATTTAGTGCCAAGCTTTGATCTCATCAGTTCATGCTACCCAAATATTTTTTAACCTAATTATTGTGCAGTTTCTATCAGACACCAGACAATTCTGCATCTGTGAAGAACCATATTTAGTTCCATTTTGTGCAGTGTGCATGCCTTTCTCCCCAAAAACTGAAAAATCATTTGAACAAAATGATGGCAGGTGCTATTGCACTGGGATTGTGCATACTGTACTCTGGGTATCTCTTGTTTGACTAAGAACAATGCAGTCATAATCTGTTGTTTGCAACAATTGCAGCTAAGTGAATAGCAAATTAGAAAACTCTATGTACGGTTATATATCTGTGTTGTGATACGGTCTCTCTAATTGGTTAAAATGTAAAACACTATAACAGCTGTATGTGACTCTGTCCATGAGGACAGAAAGCTTATAGCATGCAATTCCACTCTCATAGTTTACAATCCTTGGTGCTGTTTAAATTGCAAATTGGAGTTGTTTGAAACTTCTACTTTGTAAGTATCATATTTCTTGTATTGGTAGTCATCGCTTGAAACACCAAATTGAAGTTACTTAATGATGGAAATGCTAATTTGGTTAGCCGGATGACTTTCTATAGTTATCTGTCAGTGAAGCAAGTTCATTGACTTTGTATCATATTTAACCATATTTCTGAGATATTTATCTGTCCATGTTAGTGAGGATTCTGTATGATAAAGAGACTGGTAGATCCAGAGGTTTTGGTTTCGTCCATTTCTCAAAAGAAGATGAGGCCACATGTGCAAGGGATGCAATGGATGGAAAGGTGAGTAGGGAAATGCATCATTTTACTTGTGTATGAAGTCACGAATAGAATATGGTTTAGGGATGGGTTGGGTGGTCTGGGGGAAGGGAGTGTAAATGAGAGGTCCCAAGTTTGAACTCTCCTGCTTACACTATTAAAAAAAAAAAAAAAGGTAGAATATCTCGTGTTAACTGGGGTGGTTTTGTTCACAGGCATTTTTTGGTCGGCCATTGAGGATAACATTTGCTCTTGACAAGGTTCGTGGTGCACCTGTAGTGGTCCCTAGAGTTAGAAACAGTGAAAATGCTCCCGTGCCAGAAAGGCGTAATTCGTTCAAGAGTGTGTAATTTGGAATGGTGTGAGTATGACATTGTAATAGCTGCAGAGTATCAGAACTTTTGAAGGTAGGGTTCAAAATCTCTTGTTTGTTGAGCACACTAGTCAAGCTAGAGTTTTCTCAGGCTATCTGATTCTTGTATTGTCCTACGGCAATATTTATGCTTCCTCCAGCAAATTGCATGTGGCAGAGTTAAAATTGCTTGCTACCCAGATCAAACACATTTGAGAAAGTTGCAAATGCATCCAAACTTGGTTTTACTACACAAAAACAAGGATTCTATGTGCATCATGAAATTTCAGGTTTGAATAGTAGATTTCCTACCACTAACATCAAATATTTGAAAAACTCCATGGATTATCTAAGAAAGAAATCGATTTAACTAAAACTCAATCCTTGTTCTTGAAAACATCTAAATAAGTTAAAACTGTTGGTTACCCAAACCAAACTTCCTTGAGAAGATTAGTTGAGGGGATGAAATAAGGACCTTCCTATTAGCATTTCCCATGTGCCTCTTGAATTTGTTTAACTGAACTTGCAATGTGGTTGGGACAACGGAACACCTAAATCAGTAAATTGTTTCAAGAGTTGAAATATTCCCGGACAGGAAGGGGATCTCCTCCAGAAAGTGGCAGCTTTCTGTAGGTGAGGAAAAAATTCCTCACACTCTGAAGGCTGTGCACTTAACAATGTCCAAGGAAGCCAATTTCAACTTCAAAGGCTTGGTTAAGAAGTTTCTGGAACCTCAAGATTGGCTGGTTTGCAATTGGTGGCAGTATGCACCAAGGTAAGCCAAAATCCACAAAAAGTCAGATTTTCGAATTGTCAAAGACAATCGAAAGTCAATCTACTAGACTGTTTACTTCAAAGTTCGAATCTTGGATCTAGTAATTGGAGAATGGGAAAGACATGGAGACGGGAGAGGGGAGGGAGGAAAAAAATATCTAATATTAGACGTTACAAAAAAAAAAAAAAAATGTCTAGCCTGGTTAACTAGTCAGTACCTTCCTTAACCATCTACAGTTGTACATTCGGCAATCATCATGGAAAGAACTAGGAATAATTCCTTAAAATGTGTAAGGATCAACTTTTGCCATTTTTTTTTCCTAATCACTCGTAACATATTCCCAATTGTTCGATACCTTTTTGAAATGTTTGTTTTGGGCCACAAATGTAGTCAGCTGAATTGAATTTTGACTCTTCTACGTAAAATTTGTTCTAGTTCTTACCTTTTGTTCTGACAATATCAACACCCAATAGCATCCAAAAGTCAGGCTTCGACGAATTAAAACGGTTCTCACAGCAGCCTCCCCTAATTAGTGTAGCAATCCTTGAATGTTGAGGGTCATATGAAAACTATCAAAGGTCAAAAGGTGAAAGCAATAAAGCACATACAAAGTGGTTGTTGGGCTATTGCAATTGGATATTCATTATTTAATCCAGTGGATGAATGCTTAGAGCACCAAATGTAGAGTGTTTTCTGTTGATTGTAACCTAAACGATCCACGAAATAGCCTATAAGCATTAGTGTTCCTTATGAATAAGTTAGGCCTAATTGGCTCTAATCACCACTTATGCGTTCAATGAAACTAAATCAAGATAAACTAAATGGGTTTTAGTGTCCATTTATTTCTTCTGTTGCATATAAACCAAATTAAATCAACTGGTCCTAGCACTCATTTATTCTTTCTATGGAGATTAAATCTAGAATTAGACTGGCACTAGTGCCCCATGGCCCATGTTATCTTTTGCTGTATCAAACTTCAACCAAACAAAAGTTGGCCCTTAAGGCCTTTTTCCTTTTTATATCAATTGAAAATTAAGGGTGAATGAATACAAACAAATCATATCCAAAAGATGGAATTCAAACTCTCGACTTTGGTAGCGAGCACCCTTTTAATCAATAAAATTAATCATAGATTAATGTATTTTGTTACATGGTTAACTAGTTGGATTCTCATTCTTATTTTAAAACAAAATCCTTTGAATCATTGGCAATATTGGCTCATAATTCACCAAGAGTCAATGAGAGTATCAACTTAGCTAATGAATGCTTTCACAATAAAAAAGATAGCAAAGACAAAAAAAAAAAGTCTTGAAACAAGGCAAGTACTAATAAAAAAAAGTCAGTTTAATCTACCCCACTTACACGAAAATTGAATTAAACTTGCAAAAACCCTTTAAATCGGTTCGTACGAAGCATTCAATACATTTTTAATTAAATCTGTTACATTAGTTGTATCTGCATTCAATTCTCTCAGAATATTTGTCTTGAGATTCTGGACACTGTTATACAAAATGCAGTTGGGATCCTCGGTGTTACTATCCATCCTCTGTGTTATTATCCAGTGTCAAATTCAATACCAATCCCACTTATTACGTGAATGTAGAAGAAAGTTAAATAAACAGCACATGACAAATTAAATGAACAAAAAACTTAGTATAAATATAGAAGTGGCACTGAGTTATCACTAGAAAAGTGACACTGAAGATCAAGATGGCAATGGCATTCAATCTCTATGAAAACTTAGTGGTAAAATATTTGGTAATATTCAAAAATTGACAAAAAAAAAAAATGTGTGGTTGCTCTTGCTATCCACCTTGTGACTCTATCCATTCATGCTGTGGTAAAGGTGAAAATCAAGAAAGCCATAATTTGCATAATACATTTCCCATATACTGCTATTACTCTAGTTCTCTTTCCATTTATCTACTTTGGTTAGTTTCTTTTGTTATTTCCACCTACTTTCTTGTTATCTAGCATAATCAAAGTATAGTAATTATTAGTTTCTATTTTTTCTTCAAAGATAATATAGGGAACAACCTTGATTTCAATATTTTTGAGAAAAAGCAAACTATATGGAAATAATATGTAAATGCAGGTATATAGCAAGAATTGGTTGGGATGGATAAACAATGTCTTTTATGTCAATGTTGCGGTCCGTCATGGTATTATGATTGAGGCCCTTTATAAAGTAGCTCAAACAACTTGGATAAATAGATCAATAAAAGACATTAACAAGCTTAATATTTGACTATGCAGAGGTCTCCTTTCATTATGCTTTGCTTCTTTACAATTGTGTGTTGATAGCGATATTATTTGGTAATTAAATCTTATATATAGTGACGGCATATACACAATCATCGTTGGAATAATGAGATGTGTTTAAAAGTTGATTTTTAAATTCTTTTGCATAGTTATTTTTTATCCAACGTTGACAGTGTATACATTGTCATTGTCTGCATAGGAAAAATTAATCCACTAAACAAAATAAACAACTGATAATAAAACTATATTTGTAAATATTTAACATATTGCCTGAGTATTTTATGTTGGTCACCATTTTGTTCTCCCGAGTAATGTATTACATTTTCACTGATAATAAAACTATATTTGTAAATATTTAACATATTGCCTGAGTATTTTATGTTGGTCACCATTTTGTTCTCCCGAGTAATGTATTACATTTTTAAGAGAAAACTAACCAATTTATGCATATAAACTATTATTTGAAATAAGAAAACTGAAATTACTTTGGATTTCACAAGGACAAAATTGGATCAAGAAGTTATTGGATTTCACAATGACAAGAATTTAATGCATCTAATGGAGTTTTGGAGGGGAAGGAAGAATGCACTATTTTGGCCCCTTTCATGATAAAAAAATACATATTAAGGAGAAAATAACAATAGGAGTTGAAAGGATATTTTTACCAATCACTAGCAGGATGAAATTTACTATAATTTTCTAAAATTTAGTTAATTATAGTGGACTACGATAGTTTAAGGTAGTAAATTTGAAAGTTAAGAGTGCAAATTGCAATTTGGGAGTAGTTACAGTGCAAACGCAATTAATCATTTATTTTTTGAATGTAGGCTTCATATGGTACCCTTTTGTTTCAAATTTATTGCACTTTTATATATATTTCAATGATTTTAGGACTACATTCTCATATCACCGTACATATTACTAATTATTCTAATATTTGTACCTAATAAATACTTTATAGAATGTTTTTTGCAAATTTTATGTAGAAATGTACTATGAAACATATGTATATTTGCCTTAACAATTCCTGAAAATTTGCCATGTATTATACCAATGTCTTAAATAATATGATCGTTTAATATATTCTATGACTACATTTGCTTTTTTTTTTTCGAATTTTAAGAACTTGAAGCACTCATGTTCTAAATATTTGGGACTAAAATTGCAATTCTTTCAAAACAAATGTTGCATAAAAACAAAGAAATCCTGTAAGCTAGTGACTCATTCTCGAATAACAAAATGTATTTACTTATCAAGTCTAGGGTAAAATGCAATGGATTGTTTCAAGACCGAACCCCATTATTTTTCTTTTTTTGAATGAAGCGATTCCACCAAAAAAAAGTTCACTTATATTTACACCTACCAATTCGACATAAATTTCAAGATATTTCATCGAATCATATGATGAAGAGATTCTATTTGTCTTGTTCCTTGAACTAAATGAAACTTTTTTTCGAAAATTTATGAATCCCGTTACTAAATACTAAATTTAGTATTTAGTAATTTCCTTTTTTTTTAGTATGAGATAAGGGTATCTCATCTTAATAATGAATGGAAGAATGAAAGTGAAAGGAATAGAATTTAACCCCCTTTTGGACCAACGACTCCCTGATAAATCCTTTGTGTTATTTCTACTTTTTTGATTTTCTTTTTATATTAGACTAAATAAATACTCCTCCGTCCTACTTTGATAGTTTTGTTTTTTTTCACACAGTTTAAGAAAAAGTAGTTAACTTTGCTAGAAAAGTAAATTTAGATTGCTATTTTCCTAAAATACCCTCACATTAAATATGGTACAACTTTATGGGAACTTGAATTGATGGTAAAAAAAGAATCAACTCTCATTAAATGGGATAGGTTTATAGTAACAACTACTTACATTGAATAAGGGTATTTTAGAAAAATTAAAATACAACTACATTCTTCAATTGGAAAGTGAACTACAATTTAGAACAAATGAAAAAGGAATACAGGACTATCAAAGTGGGACGGAGGGAGTATAAGATTTCTATAACTAGATAGTCAAACATGGTAAATCCCCATATATAAAGAAAAATAAATAACTCATATAACACAAATTCCTAAATTCAAAATTTCCATCTTCGTCGCCGCTTTCCCGATCCTCGACGCCGAAACCATCTCTTAATCTCCAGTGAATAATGGAAAATCAACGGGCATTACCACCAGTGGAAAGCGAAGCAGAAGAAGCTACACTCAACCACAGCTCTCTAATTAGCACTTTTTGTGAAATCACTGCCGCTTCTAAATCGGAAGCCCAATTTTACTAAGAATCCCACAATTTTAATCTCAAAGCCACCAATCCCTCCACCGTAGTCGCCACTGCTGCCGTGAATGATACTCAGCAACCTTGATCGCCAACTCAGTCTGAGTCCTACTCTCCTTCACAGTCTCAATCTCAGTCTTCGAGTCCTTCTAACTCTCGATCACTATCTCCTCTACCTCCTTGCCATTCTCAGTATAATCTAAGGTCGTCGAATTCGAAAAGCTCCATCGGTGGTACCGGAGCTAGTGGGTGGAGAGGAGAAGTGAGACTAGGACGCTTGTTGATCTCAATCGGTAGCCGATATGTGATGATGGTTCTGATGACGACTCTGATGAGCCTCAAGAGTATTATACCAGTGGAGAAAAAAAGGTAATTTTTTGGTGCTTTTGCTTTTTTACTTTGCGTTCGATTTCCCCTTTCGTATTTTGTAATTTTTGTGATTTTATATTACTTCGCAAATTTGCTTGGTATATTGTGCTTCCCGAGTTAATGGATTCATTATTGTTTTTAAATATTGTTTCCGCCTACAAGCATGCTACAGAGCATATAAAATTGTGTTTATCAATTGGCATTTGCTAATTGAAAACCTTTTGTGATTGTTCCTTAAGTTATAAAATCTTTATCTTTTGCACTATTTAATATCTGGCTTCCAAGTTTGTTCGGTTTCTATTTGAGATCTTACGAATGGGTAGAAAGCGAAAAGTAAAGCAACTTGGCTATTGGTCTGTTGTTTAGGAGATTATTTGGATATAACTTATTGTTTTTTGTGCCAATTATTGCTTCAACTCCTCTTGGCAATTTTTTGAATGATGTTATTTATAGATAATTGGAAAATTTGGAATCTAGTAGTACATTGTCTCTTGATTGAATGGAATAGCAGATAGCATTGACTTAGTACCATTATTCAACTTAACCAGTTGCCCTTTGGGAGGGTCAAAGAGTCCCATCCGTAGATGTGGCAATTTTAGCATGGTGGGAATCCCTCTTCGCTTGTTCTATAGCTGACTTATTTTTTTCCAGAGAATTAGTTGAAAGAATGTATAGGGAGGTGAGTGGAAGTGATTCATATATAAATGCAATTTGAAGTTGAAGGATTTTGCAGTATTGCCAAACACATTTGTGTTGTATGGAGTGGCTTTCACTAATTGTTGGATAAGGTGCATGCACAATTGTCACGAATGTGTGGGAAGATTAAAGCTACACCTTGTCATTTATAAATTATTTAGTCTGAATCATTTACATTCATTTTTTGACAAGCATATGTAGAGACTGAGTGCGCTAATGACATGTGGTGCTATCTTGTTGAAGAACTAAAGCATAAGTTCCAAAGCATTTTTCAATGAGTCGGAACCTGTGATAGCCTCCTTAGATCTTAGAAAAGGATAAAAAGATCTAAATTGTGGATTTGTTTCCATCTTGATTGCTGTTTTAGACTCTTTGGCACTTCAAAATTGAAACTGAAGTAATTGTATCCCTTTTAAGACTTAAAAGCCAATTTATGCTACTGAGTGGTAATGTCAATGTTTTGATTTTTGCTGGTTCATTGCTTGGTCGGTCCAATCTTGTTGAAGACCTAAAATGTAGGTTCCAAACATTTTTCTATGAGCTGGAACCTGTCTTGGTCCTTTTTAGATTTTGGTATTAGATCATAAGATTTGAATGGTGTGTTGTTTTGTGTCCGGAATGCTGTTTTTGGCTCTTCAGGATTGAAACTAAAGTAGTAGTACTTAAAGGCCCAATTTACACTATTAAATACAATGTCCTGTCCATGTTTTGGTCTTTGCTATTTGGTGACTGACAGGAGAGAGAAGAAAGTGATGGAATGTGGGGCGGAGAGGCTTTTTCTTAAGGGGAAGGGAACTATTGTCTTGTAAATAACTAGAAAATGAAAGATAGTTAGAACATGTGTAATTTGCTGGAGAATGGTGATAGTGTTGGGTATAGAAACTGGAAGATCCCAAAATATATAGGATTGGTAAGCTCTATATTGACCCAAAAAATGGAAAAGGAAAAAAATATATTGATGACTAAACAGATAGCTTTTGGTGCTTGGGAAACTACCCAAAAAGACACTCTAATAGGTGACAACTTCAACATTTTATTCATGTAAATTGTAGTTTAATATGCATAAACAATAAATAGACAGTAACAACAATGCAACAATTGCAAGAGCATTTTGGTAGTCTTTCTTTACAAGTTATTTAAGTAATGGAACAAATTTAAGCAGCCAATTGATAAGCTGTAGCATCCAGACAAGGAAGAAATGAAGTCTGAGCATTAGGATGTTGCATGCTTTGCATGTTGTGAATTCTGGCAAGAAAGAATAATTGGGCTCTTTTTTGTATGATAAAGCTCAATCTTGCATAAGAAGGTAAACATTTTTGTATCTTTTGGTTGCAATACCTATTGCTTTACATGAAGAACACTTATCTCTTAAAAAACATAGAATTAGTTAGAAGTGGTGAACATTAATAATGGAGTATCAACATAAAATTTGGAGTTCCCCAAGAAAACACTAGAAAGAATATTTTGAAAAGGGTTATCTTTGTACTTCTTGTTTTTTCTCCGTGAATGCAGAGCAAAAGACAGAAATATAAGTTGTGGCAATGACCTCAATCTGAAGCTACTCCTGGCTACAAGTAATTAAAACCTTTTGTTTCTTAGCATTACAAAGATGCGTCCCTAGAGCACCACATCGTGGGAACAAGTATTGGAATTTTGTTTTTGTTCTGCTTTGCTAAACAATGTGTGTTTCTTGTGGCAATTGTTTGGAAGTATTTGCAGCATCTCTTATGCACCTTTAGGTGATGTGAAGTTTAGAACCATAGACGTGCATACACTTTGGAAGCATTCATAATTAGAGGGTATATTTACATATGAAATTTTCATTTGATATGTTTTGATTGTTTTCCCAAAAGTGGTTGGGTGGGAAACACTAAAAATGGCTTTTTAAGCCATTAGAAATTGATTTTTCTAAGATGAAACCAATTGACAAACCATAAGCAGGTTCTTAAGATGTGATTGAATATATGGATTATTTGTTTCTTAGGTGCAAAACAATGGTTATTTACCTGGTCTTTTGCAAGTTTATAGAAGTTTTGATGTTGATGGTGATACTTGATAATTTTCTTGTCTTAGATATAGATAAAGCTCCTTTTATTTACATAGGACTTGGACCGTAATAGCCATAGAATATGCTAATGTAACCTTATTGAACTATTTACTTTATATTTTACTAATTCTTTCGGTGTATAGTGGAATGCTTGTTCAAGATCCATTCAAAGCAAATGACATTGATGCAATATTCAATCAAGCAAGCCAGGCCGAAGCTGTTGAAAGAGCTGTTGAGCACCTTCGGCCGTCTTCAAGTTCAAGAAGCTTTACAGGAACCGCAAGATTACTTTCTGGTGAGACATTGTCTTCTACTCCTCAGCAGCCTGAAGTTGTTACTCACAATATCATCTTCTGAAGCAATGGTTTCACAATAGATGATGGTCCCTTGCCAAGATTAGATGATCCAGCAAATGCATCCTTTTTGGAGGTACTGTTGGAAGTAAAAAGGAAGTTTGTAGGCTTTTTTTTTTCAGCCTCTCCGAAAACTTGGTCATTTTCGCCATCATATACATATTATCAATATGATCCTTTGGTGTGCCATTCACTTGATTTAACTAGTCCTCAATGATTTTCGTTGGGTGTACGAAATGCTAAAGGTTCAGTATTCTTAACATTTCTCTACAGTTTGATTATCAAGTCTGTTGAGTTCAGAGTCTAATTGCATCTTATAATAAAAACTCAGACATGGAACTGGTCCAAATTATGCCAACATCAGTCTTGACTACTGCTTCTTGTTATTAATTGTTTATGTCAATGCAGAGCATCGGGAGGTCTGAGTGCCCCAGGGAGTTGCAGCCAGCAAATAAAGGTGCTGCAATCCATGTTAATCTCCTAAGAAAGGAAGAAAACTACACTATATGTGCTTACTCCTCCATCTTCCCATTGTTGGTCTTCAACCTGTGCTACTACAATTTCACATTGATTTTTCACTGCCTCTTCCTTGATTCCCTCTTATACTTTTTAACTGAAATAATTCTCCAGGTACCAGACAGGGGTCATCTCCCATTTCAGGGAGTTGGAAGAACCTTAGATAGCAGCAGCAATATCACATCCATGGAGCCAACTGTTGTTGTCTCTTCTCTTATTACTGCTCCAGCCCCAACCACAAGCCTAGTAGTTGATCAAACCACTACCTTCTACGTTGATTCAGCTAAAGTTGGCAGATGGTACATGAAAGGTATCATGTTTTAACAATCACCACATAATAAGAGATATCTGCGGCTTCATAGAAGCGTCAAGGCCTAGTGGATCCGGGGCTTACCAACTTCAAACGGTTGGGTTTCCATCGAAATAGTTGACTGCTTTGGATCAGACTATTGAACAAGCTGGACTGGCAAACTCAGTTGTTATCCAAAAACTTAAGATTTAAATTAGGCAGATTATACCAGTTACATTGTGAAGCTGAAATCTATTTTACATCATTTGATTTATTATTTTTTTGTATACATGGAATTCAACTTATGTTGCATCATAATATATAGTTGCTTTCTTCGATTACTTTCGCCTTACCAAGGGAAAGCTTGTGCGCTTGCAGAAATGAGCAGAAAAAAGCAGAAGCAGTTGAAGTTTATAATAACATGCTACTAAATAGGCGAGAACAAAAAAACTCTCATAAGTAAATTATCCGATCGAATTGGTTATCCGTGTGAAGACAACTGCGAATGTTGCTGCTGGTTTCTGGTTTCATCTATTTGGAAGTTCACATAATAACTAAAGTCTTCATGTGAGCATAACCGGCGATATGTTAGATTGATAATCTTCTTGTTTGAGCAATTTTTATCCAAATACCAATGTTATATTCAGTTAGTCAATCTCATATATTCTTATTGATTTTGTTGGGATCTATTGTCCACTAATTGTTCTTTTTCTTCATCTTTCACATTAACATACCAACAGCTTTATTTTGCTCTCCCACACTTCCCCTCCCATTCCCGCCTTCCAATTCCGTATTTTACAATATTTTTCATTTTCTTGAAATCTTTGCAGTATGTGGTTCAATGCCTTTTGGATAATATTCTTCTCCACTTCGGCATTACTATCTCTCTATCACTATCAATAAATTTTTCTCGCTTTTTTTCCCTTTTCTTTTTGCTTTTATTCCATTATGTTTTTTTAATCAAATAATCTCTACTCACAGTTTTTGGAGTGATCATAAATTTTGATTAAATTTTGGATACAATTTTGTTGCAATTATAGTGAGATTCAAGTTCTCATTTTTTGAGTAATTTTTTATTGGCACTATTGTAGTGTTTTTGTTTTTTCTTTAAGTTGATTTGTTTTCATTATTCTGAATCAACTTCATAGACAAAATTGCTTCATACATCTAGGAAATTGTTTAGATTTGTTAAGTTCATCATACTTTTGGATTGGACTTTTTGATGAGGTCTTACTGGTACATTCATCTTTTGATGATCTTGTGGTTGCTGATGAACTTGTTGGATTAGGATGTAATTGTTGCAACCTGTTTTTTTTCTAGGGATAATTTCTTTTGCTCCAGTACATGTAGTGATTTTTTTTCGGCAACCAGTACATCACTGCAAATTTTAATCAATTTGCTTTTATCCCTTCCATGTTATAGGTGCTTTTTATTTACCTACTTTTAGACAATGTCATCAATTTTAGCTAAACATCAAATCTTTATGGCGCAACGGTTGCTTAGTGGACAAGCGAAGAAGGGGTCATTAGGCCATATTTAATTCCAAGCTTATATAACTATGTATTTTTAATTCTTATATTTTATATTAGAGACCATCGAAAAGCTGTATAATTACTATTGTGATGTCATTGGAGCTCAATCCTATGGTATATACAACATGTTTTATTTTTTTTTTGAAATTTACTTGTTTTATTGTGCCTGTGTGCAGTTGATTTCCTTACAAACTTTACAATATTTTTCACTTTTCTACTTATTATATAAATTTTGACTTCATCACGTGTCCATATTTTCTAATATCTAGATTAAAGTAATTTTAATCTACATTGTTTGAAGGAAAAGTTCAACGCATGAATATTGAAGGAAAAGTGTATCTACAATTTTTGGATTATTTTCATTTAAACTGTTAATTGTTTAAGTTAAATCACGTTGTATTTGCAAAAATAAATTTTAAATACAACTTTAAAAATAAAAAGTAAGAGCTCTTTAAAGCAAAAGAATTATAATATAAGAGAAGATTACGGTAAAAAAGTCAAAACCAAATCAGTGAGTTATGAAAATAATAGATAAATAAATTAAACAGAGAGAAAAAGAAGGTAAAATAGTCAATTAAATTAGAGAGAGAAGAAAAAGAGTAATTAGTGGACAATAAATCCAACAAAATCAATGAGAATATATGGAATTGACTAGTTGAGCGTAATATTGGTATTTGAATAAAAATTTCTCGAACAAGAAGATTATCGTTGTGACAGTATTGCCGTCGTGTGAAGACACCTGCAAATGTTGCTATTGGTGTAATCTATTTGGAAGTTCGCATAATAACTGAAGTCCTATCAACTTAATCTATCTATTTGAAAGTGCACATAATAACTGATGTCTGGAAGTTATGATGTTGTCTAAACAGTGTAGTAGTAGTATAGAAGGATAAATTACCTTGTCATGCTCATTTGGTGGGTTCCTAACTTCGAACTTTGTCAATTTTCCTCAAGTATAATAAAACTAGAGGTACTTGACTGCGCAAAGCGCAGCCTGAGCCTTCTAGAAGTTTAGTCAAACACATAGTATCAAGGAATAAAAAAGTTAAAAATTTAAGGCTTTGTTTGGATTGCAGTTTTCCGTCGAAAAATTACGTTATTTTCCGTGATCACATTTCCCTATTACCTTTTTTTCTCACATACATCAAATCGCTACAGTAATTTTTCCATGAAAAATCATGGAAAATGCAATCCAAACACAACCTTGATTTCTCCAATGTTCGTTGCTACTGCTAAATACTACTACAAATAGAACAAAATGGTAAAAAGATAAGAATAAAAAGCTGAAAATTTGATTTTCCCAATGCTTGTTGCTACTACTGAAATACCAGTACAATAGAACAAGATGGTAACTTCAACCAATCTTATACATCCATTTGTAGTTCAATTTAGCATACTAAAGTTAGCTGATCCTTTGAATAACTTTTTTATTAGCAATGACGAGGATAGATAATGATCCAGATTTTGTTTCTATTAGAGACTACTATGCTTATAAATGACAGATAAGGGATGATGATAAAATCATTTTTACTTCATTTTGGTAGACTCTTTCAGCAGTATATAGTAGACATGTATGTTAAACTTGAATCCCAAAGGCTAAATTTCTTTGGATTACAACAGGAAGAAATAAGAAAAGAGTTTTTACAAGTTATACAAGACTTTATAGCTGTTTGTTGAACACAGGTAGCAAATATTGGTCAAAATTTTTTTTATCGATAAACTTTATTTTTTTTCCAACAAACAACAATACAGGGGGATAATCTAACTATAGCTCAACACACACCAAAGAGAGTCTCACTCAACCTAAGGGGGGACCCACAAGACTTACCATCCAGGCAATTGCTGACTGGAAGGCAAGCCCTGAGGACCTTAAATCTTGCTACTCACTCATGCTAAGCTTCGATGTGGGACTAAACTCACAGGGAGAGAGGTCCAAGAAATATGAGAAGTGTGACGACTTGAAAATTCACCTATATTTTCCTTATAATTCCCTCTTATTTTGAATAAGTTAATTTATAAATTCCTTTTTTTACAAATTTTACTCTCTCAATAGGTGTAATATATACTAGAATCAAGAGTTTACCTTTACTTTTATAGTTAGCGTAAATTAGGATTTTTGTGCATTTTGGCTGTGTGATCATTTGGTGAGATATGTGTACTAAATTTGGTGGATAAGAGTGAGTATTAAGTAAGAGGAAGTGTGTGATTAGAAGTGCTAATAATAAATTAGTGAATCATAAGTTAAAATACAAGTATAAGAGAGTTAAGGAAAATAGGCTTGAACCGACGTGCACCGTTTGCTACCGATTGAGTATACCACTTGACCACTACTTTCTTACCTTGTTTTTATTTCACCTAATTCTCCCTAAATTAACCCTTAAGTCAGCCACCATTATTGACTAAAGAAAAGGAAGAAAAGAAACAAAAACAAAGAAAAGATCTTAAAGTCACAAGTGTTGGAAATCTATGGAAGTTTGACCAAGACATTTTCCTTTCTTCTTATCTTTCCTTTTGGCTCATTTTTCTTCATTTTCCTTCATGTTGGGCGAAATTCTTGGAGAGAAAAACAAGAGAGGAGAAACCTTCCATTTCCACCTTGATCTTGCTTGTTTGAGTTGAAACAAAAAAACTAAACCAATTAAACCTTCACTTTGGTGCTTAGGAAACGTGGTGTGGTGAAAGTTTTGGAAGAAATAACTTGGTTCTTCACTTAAAAACAAGTATTGGAAGGTATAAGATGATCCACTCCCTCTCTCTTTCTCAATCTTACTAAATATGCTATAGAAGCTTTTAATCTTGGCATATGATGGATGATTTTCTAGTTTTGGGTTGTGCAGTGAAAATTTCAACTAGGGTTTTATATTTTCCAACCATAATTATGTTGTTTAACTATCAAATGGTGTTATTAAGCTAGGAAATGGAACTTGTGTAGTGATTATGGGCTTGATTGTGACTTTCTAGAGTTAAAAGTTGAATTTCCAGCATTTGATAGGTTCTGCCCTGTTTTTGGAATCAATTTGAACTGCATATTCGTCCATAGTAAAGGCCAAATCAGTTCTTATTCAAAACATGAAAGTTGTAAGAATTTGAGTTAGCTTTCTACCCAAAAAATTGCAACTCAATCGGAGAACTATAGCTTGTAAAATGACTAAAATACCCCTGACTGCCCAAATGTTGTGTTTAACCGACAGCTTTCTGTTTTCTCTGAGATTTCAATTTTTGACCATGAAAATGCATGATTTGGCTTTGGAGGTCATCATAATAAATGTAGGTCTATGTCTTAACTTCGAAACGCCATAAAATTTACCTAGATCCGATATACCTAACTGCAGTTATGATGAAAACACCAAAGGATGACAAATCTATCATTTATAATTTCTTATTTAAAACTGGTTTCCAGCTTTGATCTTGATGGTTTCATTGCTAGAATTGACTTGTCTTTGGATGATATTAAACCTAGTTGAAGAGCTATTTTGTTAAGCTTGCTTATATGTTGAATTTGGGCTGAGTTGAGGAAAGAAATGAAGTCTTAAGTGATTGAAAAATAGCTAAATACAAAGGACACGCTACCCAAATTGTCACTCGAGGGTTAGGCGTATGTACTCGCAACTTGCACGAGGATTTGAGATCGAATTGAACTTGGATCGTCAAAGGTATTCGAGTTTTCTTTAGTAGATGTATATAAGATGAAATTTTGCCGGAACTCGTGTCCTTGAAAAAAATGAAAGTAGTGACCCTTGAAAATATGATTTTCTCGATCTTTTATACCAAGTGCGACTTCAAAAATATGACTCACTTCTTTATTGAAACTAAAAGAGTGAGCATGAATTTTCTCGAGTTTGATAAGCCATATGACTACTACTTAAACAAGCTTCATTTACTTGATTTTTTTGAAGCGAAACTCCTATGTTTCAAACCCTAGTAGATTTTAAACTCGTAAATGATATTTTATCGCAGATTTGGACTCCAACCAAGAAGTTGTACCTGAGCGTGATTTTGAGAAGCACTAAGTCTTTGGTGAGTGCTTCCAAGTGCATGTTTGTACTTGATACTTACTTTTACATGTTTTACTAATGTGCTTAGACAATATTTGACTTATTTGAATGGACAAGGGTGTACTTTATCGCACTTGTTCTAAACATGACTTGTTGTTGTGCCTTGAGTACACATGATTTGATATACCTGTCTATACGTGAACACTCTGGAATTCCAGAAACCCTGAGACTAGTTAATCTAGTCAAGCCGGCAAGGGCCTGGTCAATTAGATAACGAACTCTGGGTCTCTTGTTTTATCGAGTAGAGTGATACCTCCTCGACTAATCGGTATACTCGAGTATTACCACCCGTGTTTATTGAGAATTTTGGGTCCGGTGGGGGGTTTGAATGGTGGACGAAGACAGTAGTTAAGTGGTGCTCTACTGGACTGGTTACTTTACTTGAAAGTTGACGGAGTGTCAACTACTACTTGATCAAGCTCTGGTGAAGCAACGGGAATTTGGCTCTTGAGAACCATCCGTATCCTTATACTTTGAAATGATTATTACTTGTCGTGTTATTATTTCTTTTTAAAAACTTTTACACTCGCTCATTTTAAGAGGTCAAGTTTTACATATAGCCAACTTGCTACTTGGGTCCAATTCTTGACTTGTTATGCTCGCTACTTTACTACTTTGATACTTGTACTTTTAAATAATGGTCAACTTACTATTTGGAACCTCACTGAGCTTTAAATCACTCTATTCTGTTAAATTTGTTTTCCTTACAGGAGGTACGAGCGAGAGTATGAGGCTGGTACAGATTAGCTAGTTTTTAAATTTTTGGCAATTGTACGTGCACTAGTGCTCGATTAGAGTTGAATGTATCTAGAACTCAAATCTTTTGTTATACTTGGGAACTATTATTTCATTTACTCTTGAGGTTGTAAACTGTTTTATTTGAAATGAGTGAGTGAGTTCTGGCGAGAGTTGGGCAGGCGGTCCACTAAACCTTGGGGTACACCTTAGGGGGAGGTGGGGTCGTCACAAGAAGAAAGTATATAGATGCGATGTCTGAGGACCCGTAAATTTTTCTAATTTTATCTTATTTATTTTATTTCCTCGCGTGTAATTTTCTTCATTATACCCTACTATTTCGATTTTTCAGAGATTTTATAAGTGAATAGAGTTTTTAAATCATTTTTCCTAGTTTAAATTAGTTCATGATAAGTTTGAAGTATATTATTGACGTGGGACCCGCTAGTGCGGTAAATGCGATATATTTTTGACAAATTGTTGGAGTTTTGTATCAAGTGATATTATTTTACAAGGTGTTAGGATACAATTAGAGGTTAGTTAGATAAATTACCATTGGTAGACAAAGGATGAGAATGAAACCCTAAGGTGCCATTTGTTACAAAATCATTGGAAGTTGGACTTGCCTAACTTTCTTACCTTTACTAAATACCAAAAATTTGACCAAAATTTCCCAATTTCTTCTTCCTTCTTGGCCGACCACATTGAGAGAGAAAAGAGAGAAAACCTTTCATTTTGCCACTTCAATTCTTGTCCAAATCTTGAGTTCTAACCATTAACAAGTCAAATCACTCCATAAAAACTCTTTTCTAGGAAGGATTAAAGTGGTTGGTGGAGTTGTTTTGAAGGAGGAACCCTTAAGCTACTACCTTTCTTGAGGTGTCAAGATATTTTGCTTGAAAACTTACTCTTTGTTCCTAATAATGGTAGATTAGTAACTTGTGGTGGCTAAATAGGTTGTTTTATGGAAGATTTCATGGATTAAAGTGGAGCAGATAAATTTCTGATTTTTTTTGGGAATTTTTCTATTTTCATATGATAGTTATGGTTGGCCTTGGATTGATAGCTCTAAATTGTGTTAAATGGAGCCTTTGTACGAAAATTGCGGTTGTTTGTGGAGAATTTTCGAATTTGTGCGGAAATTCCAGTTTAGGGTTTCTTCTTACCCTGTTCTGCCCGATTCTGTTCAGCTATGATGGAGGCCGAATCAGCCTTAGGTTAAAACATGAAAGTTGTAGGAAATGATGTTTATAGTTGTCTGTAAAATTTCAGCTCAATCCAAGCACTGTAGCATGTGAAAAGATAAAAATACCCCTGACTGCCATAGGTAGAGTTCTGTGGACAGTGTTGACATTTCACCAATCTGATCGCATCTGTTCACCCTGATCCGTACTGAATTAGCATTTGGCCAAAACACAGAAGTTATAGTGTTATATCTTAGCTTTCTAAGGGCCCTGAAAACACCTCAATCGGACTTCGGTAGCCTGAGTTATTGTCATTTAAGTATAGTACGATTAACTAGCCTGATTGTGGGATTCTGGTTCTGTAATTTGAAATTTTGATCTGATTACACTATGAACTGGACTGAGTGGTCTTAATCAAAGCTGTAGCCCTTTATTTTAGCTTCGAAACGGTATAAATTGTACACCAATTCGATAAGCGTAGCTTCGGTTGTGTCCGATACACTAAGCGACGTCAAATCTGTCTTTTGTTTTATGGCTTAAACTTCATTTTCGGACATTTTCCTAACTTGATTTTGTATTTGTACGACATTGAGCCTATTGAACGGTTATTGAAATGAGATTATTTTGTGTGTGATGTTGGGGCTGATTTGAGAAAAAATGAAGCCATGATGGTTGGAAAAGTAAGGAAATTTAGGGGAAAATGCTGTCCAATTTTTTAGGCCGTCTGATTCCTTTAAGTTGGAGTTGCATTGTGGTTGAATGAGGGGGTTTGGGGTTGTTTGTAATCCTCGTACCAACTGTTATCTGTTTGCTCAAAAATTTCATTTTTATTCTTTTGTACTCATATATAACTTGGAGAGGCACCCGACTAGTAATCGAGTCTCACTTGTGCATTCCGTTTACTCGATTTTGGATGTGGAAACCTCAACTACTTTACCTTTGTTATTCTTAGGGTTTCATGGTGATTAAGGCCATTTTGGGTGAAAATTTTGACGTACCTGTACTTGAACTGGTGAGTGTACTACTCCCCTCATTTGTTGCTTAACTTGGTTTCTGCACCTGTAATCTGTGATTTGAATGACTGTACTATATATTTATTTTGTTTGAAACGAGGGTGTACTTTATCACACTCGTTCTCTTGTCTGTCTGAATGCCTATTTACTGTGTGTAATCTGTTATCTGTATCTGAGTCTGTTCGGACGTCGTTTGGAGGCTGGTATCCAACGACCTTTCTGTGACGTCTGAGCTCAACACCTGTGGTTAGTTACTCGAGTCGGACCGGCAAGGGTCTGATCGATTAGATAACGAATCACGGTAGTTTGTTTCTAGGAATCTTTGGGTATTGAGACTCTTAATTCCGGTATACTCGAGTATTACCACTTCTGTTTCTATTGAAGTGTTCGGACCCGGTAAGGGGTATGTTTGATGGACGAAATTTGGTGTAAAGTGGGGTCTACGGACATGTTGGTTCTATATACGTTGACGGAGAGTCAACGGGTTTGGATCAAATTCTGCCATGGAAATCTGGCTCCTGAGAGTCACCTTTATCCTTCCTATTTGAATCATGGTGTCTAACTGCTTTACTTTATATCTGGCATGTATATCTGATTGGTTAAACGTGAAATGCCAAAATTTGACTGCTATTATTTTGATATTTCATTGAGCGTAAACTCACCCCCTTCCCGTTATCTTTGTTTTCCTTTCAGGAGCAAACTTTGAATCCATGATCTTGGAAAAAAGGGTCGAGCTAGTGTAATTAATATTTTGTTAATCTCTTTTGCAATCGAAACCCGAATCATATTTTAAGTGTATGAATATTTTGGCTTGTATTTTAGTTTAGTTAATTTGCCAAAGACTCCGATGTAAATATATGTATAAGTGTTTAACCTTGTCTATTAAGTGTATTCAGTTGAGATTATGATTTTATGGTTTGGTAAGCATATTCTCACCTTAGTAGTCTCTGATTGTTCGTTTTCTTTGGGTCCTATCGCGCGTGCTATATTGGATTTGTGTGATTCGACTCCATAGTCTTGGCAAGAGTTGGGCAGGCGGTCCGCCGAACCCTTTGATTCGTTTTAGGGTGAGGTGGGGCTGTCACACGATGACTTTGGTCTAAAAATTTGGCTAGTCAAGTTTTTATTTTACCATGACATGTAATTCTAAATGGTCGACAACAAATGAGCACTTAATTGAAGAAGAAGAAGCACAGAATCGACCAGATTTAATTGTGAGGGTTTTTCATGCTAAACTTGAGGAGTTTAAAAATGAGCTTTTTAAAAAAATATATAGATTTGGTGAATTGACAGCCTATACTTGTGTTATAGAGTTTCAACAAAGAAACTTCCCATATGCACACTTCTTGTTAATTCTAAAACTTCACTACAAAATTTTCAAACTTAAAGAGTTTGACAAAATTGTGAGTACTGAGATTCCACACAAAGTCAAATATATACACCTTTAAAAGATGGTTAAAAAACACATAATGTAATGGCCCATGTGGTGTTTTGAATCCATAGAATGTGTGTATGACTAAGCGAGACAATTGTAGGCATTTCTAAAGAACTTTTGTGAGAATACAACCTAGACAATAGATGCCTAAGGTGAATAAACAATGGTATTAAAGTCAAAGTTAAGGGACACCTATTTCATATAATACCTATGTGCTTGCTAAATTTAGCTGCCATATTAATATCAAGATTTACTCAACAATTTGGACTGTTAAATACATTTATAAACAAATTTGCAAAGGACACAATAGGATCAGATTTCATGTGAATTTTGATAATCCAAATGAAGATATTGATGAAATTCAGTAATATCAAGCAACTCGTTGGGTCTCACCACCTGAGGGTGAATAGAGGCTTTTTCATTTTGCACTAAATGAGATGAAACCTACATTCATCCACTTACAACTTTGTCTAAAAAATTATCAGCCTATTAGCTTCAAAAAAAATATGAGAATCTGAACAATATTATTAGAAATCTAAGAAACAAAAAAATGATATTTAATGAATTTTTCTATATGAATAGAACAAATTCAGAAGCATAGGAACTGAAATGCACATATGCTAAATATCCAGACCATTTTGTTTGCCTAGCCGATGAAAAGCACTGGAAAATTAAAGATAGAGGATACTCTATAGGTATAATAAATTCAGCTCATCCATCCGAGAGAGAAAGATACTACCATAGACTCTTTTTATCAAAAGTTCATACTCCACAATCTTTTGATGATTAAAAAATTACAACAGAATACGAGTAAATACTTTTCGTGAGGCAGCACTTCTACGAGAGCTACTTGAAGATGATAACAGCCAAGAGCATAACCTCCAAGAAGTTTCTCTTTTTCACATGCCTTATAAAAATGAAAAGATATTTTGTGACTCTCTTTATTTATTCTTGTTCTTATAACCCTAGGCAACTATGATTAAAATTTGAGGTTGTAATGTTAGAGGATTTCCTTGAGTGTCTAGATTTGAATCCTAAAGAAGTTAGGAAAAGAGTTTTGCAACAAATAAATGGTTTCCTTGAATCAATGGGAAAAACTATAAGCTTATTTGATTTCGTTTCCAATAATTTCTCATCTTTCGATATTGAGAACCAAAAAGAGAATTGGCAGCAGAGAGAATCATAATGGTTGGCAAAGAGAACCTAAATGTACTTGTTTAATGAAAGGCAAAAACATGCATTTGATATGATATCTCAGTGTATATATGAGAATAAAAAAGGTACCCTCTTTGTACACGATCTTGGAGGCACCAGAAAATCATTTCTTTATAGAGCTTTCCTGATTGATGTTAGATATAAAGGGTATTTAGCACTAGCAATAAACCATTTTAGGTATTACTACATCTATATTGCTAGGAGGTCGAATTGCTCATTTGAGATTTAAGATCCCCATTGATATCTCAGAAGTAAAGCATGTAAAATAAGCAAACAAAGTAGCCTTATTGATATGATCAAAAAGTAAAAACTGATTATCTAGGACAAGACTCCATGGCTAAAAGATCAGTAATAGAAGCATTAAATGATCTATTATAAGGTTTGTTAAACTCACAATATCTTTTTGGTGGAAAAGTTGTTATTTTTGGTAGAGACTTTAGGCAAACATTGCTGTTATCCGTACAAGGAACCAATTTGGGACAATAGATGCCTACATGATTAACTCTCCCTTATGACCAAGTCTTGAAAAATTGCAGCTAACGAAAAATATGAGAGCTCGAATAGATCCTTCATTCACTGACTTTTTATTAAATAAAAATCCCTTCTTCAATTTTGCTCAAAGACAGTTGGGATGAGTTCACACTTAATGATCTGATCAACAGTGTATCCAAAAATTCAATCAGAATCAGAAAGTGTTGGCACTCCACTGAATCGAGCAATTTTGACCACAAAGAATCAATTTGTGGATGAAGTTAATGATGTTCTAATTAATAAATGTCGAGGTGAAACAATGAAATACCTTAGTTTTGATCAAACTTTGAATCCAAACGATCAAGGACAGTATGAAGACTTCTTCAATTCCCTTTTCCCTAGTGGCTTTCCACTGCATAGGCTCATCCTTAAGGTTAATGCGCCATTGATTTTGCTTAGAAATCTAGATCCAACTAAAGGTCTTTGTAATTGAATGAGATTAGTATGCAAAAATCTTAGTTGGAATATTATCTATGCGCAAATTGCAGTAGGAGACTTTGTTGAAAAAGATGTTTTCATTCATAGGATCCTATTGCAACCTTCTATGAATGAGCAATATCCCATGCCATATAAGAAAACTCAATTTTTGATCCGATTGTGTTTTGCCATGACAATAAAAAAAGTACAGGGACAAATCCTCGATTTTGTAGGCATTTATTTGAAAGAATCTGTATTTTCACGTGGCCTTCTCTATGATGCACTATTACATGCAAGAGCAGATTTACAAGTGAAATTACTTATTAAACCTCCCTTTCTTGACACACCTAAAATAGATCAGACTAAAAATATTTTATATAGAGAAGTTCTTGAAGCTTCTCCGTTAGCCACCGAGTATATTATACATTTTTCTCCTTTCTATTTTGTATTTTATTAATTCCTTGTGAAAAGTTATTTTCTCTCAACAATTGAATTCTGTTTGTTTCTGAAATGTACACATGACCATACTAAGGTGATATCTTCCAGTGAATCAAGTCCTTCAACGTGTAACAATATGGATAGTACTCATGTAGGTCATTGAAAAGAGCAATATTTAGCTTAGCCAAGCAAAAAAGCTTGTGAACTATCACCGTTTCGTCCTCACAGATTCTGAGGTTACAAAAAAAGAAAAGAAAAAAAGAGCCTATGTTTGATTTTTTTTTCAATTTTGATACATTTTTAACTATTCCCCATATCCATACTTATTTTCTATTCATAACTAAATAGGGAACCAAATTCTTAGCATTCATTTAAGGCAATGATATTCACTACTTTATTGCTATACTTATGCCATTCAGGAAATATTATATCTCTAGTGCAAGTCTGCATAAGGTTGACAAACAATACATGGTTAGTGATTACCAGTATTTTTGGGTCATATTTAATAAGACACTTGTCAAAGAATATGTGGAGGCAATTCCACCTACTATACTATGCCATTTTGAGCTTGTAGAATTCAAAAAACTCATCAAGTTTGCTAAGACAGAAAGATTGTAAAGTAAGCTTATCTCAACTCACATACTTGAAGTTAAATTTATTTTATTCTTTAATTTATAACTAAATTAAAATATTATTGCAAAAAATATTAGATGTGCTAGTTGTTGTGGTTCATGCTTTCCTCTTAAAAGAACAGGGTCTTGAGTCTACAATCATAGATTTCATTATTGTCAATGAAGAGTAAGTCAATAAGTCCTATAAATGTGTTCTTTTATTCAATTAAATAACACTTTATAATTCTTTCACTTTTCTATTTTTGTAAAGGAAAAGACCAATGCTTCTTATCTTGTGGAATGAATTTGAGGCAAATGAAGGAGCACAACCTGCTAACACTATTATAGTTAGGAACATCATCATAGCTATGAGAGTCAAAGTCATAACATTTAACTGTAACATACCCTATTTGCTAATTTAAATTTTTTTACTTCTTTGTTCATTTTAGTGCATGTCAAACGAAATCTTTTTACTTTATGTTCTTTTATTAGCTCTATCTTTGACAACAAGGCTTGCAAGTTGCCTTCTACTGAATGCTCCAACTTATCAAGCCAATTCACTAAAAGAATTGTAAAGTATTTTTGATTTATAATTATGCACAGATATTGCTAAATAAAGTTTGGTGTGCTCAATTGGATAGGTATGCTCATAATCCAGATGTGAGTTGCTTGTTTGGTTGAACAAGGCACCTACAAAGCCTCAACCAAATTGCTGCCGCCTCTTGCAAATATTGATATCATTTGTCTGAAGGATGCTCTCACGACACTAATAGATGTAGAGATGTAGTTTTCTTATTTCAACCCTTAAATTGTATTTTTACTTGTCAACAAAATTTTCATGTCCAATATCTCAACTCTAAAGTTAATAGAAAGATACCGAACGAATAAAGCATCTCTTGTATTTTATGGATGTTGAACTTAGTATATCAAAAGAAAAATAGAGCATTTTTGTCCCAAAGACTCGAGATGAATCTTTTTGGTTCATAACACTTTTCTAGTCATATTTTTTCTAAAGAAAGTGATGCATATATGTCATGTATGAAATTTAAATGGAAAAATTGGTAACTCAAAAAGGTCACACCAATTGGTCTCGCTATTTATTCTTCTAAATTTTAGCCCCTCACAATTCTAAAATGCACCATTTTAATCCTTCATTCTTTATTTTCTTGATATTTTGGTGATCCTCAAATAGCATGAGTGTAGGCCACAGTAGCTGTAGGTGCTGCAAGTCAAGAGCTAGTAGCACTACTAATACTGACTGGAACAATCTTTTATCATGGGTCTCAAGTAATTTGAGTAGCACTTGTAATGATAAAGAACCAAAATATAGGAGTTATAAGATGATGAACGTGGTGTTGGTGGTGCCAGAGGTGTTAGGGGAAAGATATAGGTGATTGGTAACAAAAAAAAAGAGATAGTTTGATCGCATGGGAGGAAGAAAAAAGTAATGACTATTGGGGTGGTGGAGGTAACCAATAAAGGTGCTACAAGATGGTTAGTGGTGAGACTAGTAAAAGCAGTGGTGATAGAGGTGAATTTGTTGTCTTTTGCTTCAAATTTGGCACATGTTGATCTAGTTATGTGGTTTTCTTTTTTAACAATCTTTCATCTAAAAGATGAAGGAATTAAAAGAATAATTTGGAAAGGTTAAAGAGAATGAGACCTATATGTTATTTAGTTTAAATTCTTTAAGTTGTCTTTTGCCCTTACTAATCAAATATGTGGTATATGAATTTGTTGTCTTTTGCTTCAAATTTGTCACATATTGATCTAGTTATATGTTTTTCTTTTTTGTACAACCTTTCATCCGAAAGATGAAGAAATAAGAATAATTTGGAAAGGTTAAAGAGAATGAGACCTATATATTGTTTGGTGTATACACTGACAGTGTATACACTATCAGCGTTGGATGAATGACAAATATGCAAAATTTAATTTGAAATTTAACTTTTACACACATGTCATGAATCAAACGGTGATACTGTATACACTGTTAGTGTATATAAAATTTACTCTTAAATTATTTGAGCTATTTTTTGCCCTTACTAATCAAATATGTGATATATGAATTTGTTGTCTTTTGCTTCAAATTTGGCACATGTTGATCTAGTTATGTATTTTTCCTTTTTTACAACCTTCATTCAAAAGATAAAGAATTTAAAAGAATAATTTGGAAAAGTTAAAGAGAATGAGGCCTATATGTTGTTTGGTTTACATTGTTTGAGTTGCGGTTGCCCTTACTAATCAGTTATGTGATATATGCATGACTTTCTCTGATGACAACATATGATAAAAGAGTGTTTAGTTGGGGGGGGATGGTGCATTTTGAATTTTTGCAGTGACAAATTGCTTCATTTTGCTTGTATGAGATGAAAAATCAACATCACCAAAATGTGATGGATGACTAATGTGGATTTTCCATAACCAATTAGTTGGTAATTGAATCTGTTTACGTTTTATTATAGGATAATTATAAAGGCCAATGAACTATATATATATATATATATATATATATATAATATTGTTATAGCAGTAAAGAAACGCTATGAGAGAAATAAAATTGAGCATTGTTCCGTCTTGAAAAGACAACATTCAGCAATCTAAGTAGAATTGTAGTTGAATTGTAAATTTGGATTCTAAAGCAATAAGGTATGACTAGAGCACAAAATTCCGTGAAAAAACAACATTCAACACTCAAAGTAGAATTGCAATTGATTTGTAAATTTGGATTCTAAAACAATAAGGAACGATCAAAGTACCGAATTCCAACAACTTAAATGAACATAACATTGAACACCAAATGTCAACTTTACTAAATATATGTTCACATTTTCTTAAAAAATGAAAAAAAAACTTTTTGCTATGTGATTGTATGTAATTTTTTTTTTGAAAGAAGAAACATTTTGATTAATATTAGAGTATGTTTGATAAAATAAAAAATTAAAAGTTGATATAGTATCTGAATATGGAAACTTAATTGTTAAAGTTTTAATTTGCTGAACCATATAGGTAAATTGGTTTGATAATCAGTTAATGTATAAGTGATTTGAAATATTTTAATCCATATATATAATAGTTTAAGTAATAATATGTTTATATTTATATTATATTTATTTTGTAAGTAGTAATTTTTAATACTAATAAACTATATGCTAATATGGAAAGTGTATTTGTGTGCGTGAGAAAGAGAATGTGTTTTATGTGTAAAATGCCTATACCTGACAAAAGAGAAATGCAAATCTATATGTTTGATGGAGAGATTATATTTTAAAATGTGTAGTATAAAAGAAAAATATGTGCATATGTGTAAAGCTCTGTTTGATAACTCAATTCAACATTTAAATTTAATGGATTCAAATCTTAACATATTTAGACATATTTGATGATAAAAAATAAAACATTTGAATTAATTAAATGACATTGAATTTTTTAGGCCAAATTTGTTTCAAAAAAAAAAAAAAAGATATACACTTAAATGTATCAAATTTAGTACTTAATAATTCAATAACTTAACAAATTCAAACTTTAGATTTTAGATTTCAGATTTCAATTTCATTAAATGCACTCTAAATATGTGATAAATTTTGAATATGTATACTTTTTAAGAGACGATGTGTATATGTCTGTAAGAATATGTAGAAGAATGAGGGAAAAAAGATTTTTTTGAGTAAGTGTTTTAGTTTAACAATTCAATAAATTAAGAGATATAATTCTGGCTAAAAATGAGTATATAAAAATTAAGTGAATCATGAAACAAACACAATAGACGAAGCAGTTTGGATTGTAGTTTTCTAATAAAAATTTTTAAATGTTCTATATACACATTTTTCATTCACTTTTCTATCTCACATACATTAAATTGCTACAGTATATTTTTTTTTTTATAAAAATTTCAAAAAATAGCAATCCAAATAGCACCTTAATTCTTTAATTCCAAGTGGTTAATGGAGTTCGTTAACACACACTTTTACCTAGGAGTGGGCAAAATTACCCACTAAACCGAAAATCCACTATGTCTAATTTGATCTGATCTAAAAATTAGGATACTCGATTGGTATTATTTGATCGGGTCAAAAGAGGGTTTTGGTATATTTAAAAAAAGGTGCTACTTATTTCAAATTTTTATTAATTTTGAATTCTTTAATTTTTTTCATTTTTCTTGGATTCTCTTTGCATGATTATTTCTTGGTGAAGACTTTTTTTGAAAAAAAAAAAAATTCTTTGTTAAATATTATATGAATATGTAAAATACAAATTTAAATTAGTGCATAAATTATTTTTAAAAAAAAATTAAATAATAAGTGGAGTGGGACGATTACCCCTTGATCCGATCAAATAACCGGACACCTCTAATATTTGGGACGGATAAAAATAAAAAAATAGTCGACCTCTTGTATAGATTGAGTCAGCAAGTGGTACATGAGACGGATACCCGGCTTGTGCCCCAACCGACTTTTACCACCCAACTTTTACCTCTAGCAAAAAGGCTTAGAAAAAGACTAGGTAGAAAGTCTAGGGAGGTACCACAGTATCAACTCCTATCCAAGCACCCACCCGACCAAGTCTCATTTCTTCCGACCCCTCTCCTCCGCCTTCTATCTCTTTCTCTCTCTCCGTTTCCCCCTATTTTCCAGCAACTAGGGTTTCTGCTTCCCTCTTCACTGCTCTATTTCCCATAAACCCAGCAAGACTTCTCAGTCTTCGGCTTTTCTCAGTATTGTCCAAGCCTTTTAACCCGAAAATAAACATAAAAAACCATTTTTCATATTTTTCTCAGTCCTTTTCGTTTTCCTACTTACTGATTTTCCCAGAAAAAAAATTTATCATTTTTCAGGGTTTTTGAGTAGTCAAAGCTAAAGGGCTCCTACTGAAACTGAGAGTTATGGCGAAGACTAAACCTGGGAAGAAGGACCTGGATTCTTACTATATTAAGGGCACCAACAAAGTTGTCAGACGTAATTTTTTTCTAATTTTTGGTTATTTTGTTTTTTTTTTGGCTTTGTGTTGTGCAAATTACAATGCCTGTTGATATTTGTGTTTTTTGTTGATGGGTTTAAGGTTAATGGCTTTATTTTGCAGTAATCAAGTTTTTAACATGCGTTTTAGACTGTAAATGTGGAAGTGTGTTACTTTGGTTGTTTCATTGCTCTTATTTTTATCGGCACGGTTTGTTTTCGCACATTTGAGCTGATTTGAATTTTTGGAGTTTGATTGCAAGCAGAAATGTTTGTTGATTTTGAAAAGTTTGAATTTTGAATTGTTTTTTTTTTTTGGGGGGGGGGGGGGGGGCTATGAGCATGTGCATTATGTACTGAAATGCAATGCATTTCGGTTGACTTGGTGCGTAAAGTAAAGATTATGTACTGAAAATCAATGCATTTCGGTTGACTTGGTGCTAAGTAAAGATTGAGGTTTGGTCTGTTGTATTAGTGGACATGTTTGGTTCATTTTTGGCTTTGTTAACTGTGACCTTTATCAGGTCATGGGGCCCGGAGTCTTGTAGACGTTTTTTCTTGCATTGTAAGCTTTGGACTTGGACTCTTTTGACCAGAATCTAACTGTTTGTACTTGCGCATTTATATGAGATCATGATTTTTCTGTCAGTAGAAAGTGATTTGCCAGCTATGTTTGCAGCTGGAGATTGTGTCTTGATGAGGCCATCAGATCCCGATAAGCCCCCATATGTGGCACGAGTGGAGAAGATTGAGGCAGACCATCGAAACAACGTGAAAGTCCGGGTAAGGTGGTATTACCGGCCTGAGGAGTCTATTGGGGGTCGCAGACAATTCCATGGGGCCAAGGAACTTTTCCTTTCAGACCACTACGATGTGCAGAGCGCTCACACCATTGAAGGAAAGTGCATTGTGCACTCATTCAAGAATTACACCAAGCTCGAGAATGTGGGTGTTGAAGATTACTTTTGTAGGTTTGAGTACAAAGCAGCCACTGGAGGCTTCACCCCCGATCGTGTTGCTGTGTGAGTTTGAATGTCTCGCATCTGTATGATGGATGGCACAAATTAAGTTCCTTAAGGCGTTTAATGGTTTTTTCTTTTTTGTGTTTTGTTCTTTCTATAGGTATTGCAAATGTGAGATGCCTTACAACCCAGATGACCTGATGGTGCAATGTGAAGGGTGCAAAGACTGGTAAAACTATTATTTATATTCAGTCTATATATGTGGTTTTAAAACTACTAATTTACATGTAAGTTGAACTAGTGTGTAAAAGTGAAATAAGTTTCTTTATCTCTTTGTTATGGTCATGGCTCATTTTAGGCACTGCTGATTGAGACTTGTTCTTAATCTGGTACTTTAAAATCAATTTAGAAATTTAATTTGTTTTGTGCACCTGTACTTTTGCAGATGGTTAATCCGTGGTTTTCCACTCTGGACAATTAGTTTTTGTGGTAACTTAGAGGATTACGAGAAGGAATATTTTATATTTGGTAAATATAAGAATAGAAATCATGAACTTGTTTACCAAATGAGCCATGTAAGAGAATCCTTTGTCCTTTGATAACAAAAAGTAAAGATCTTTGCTTCAAAAGAAAAAGAAACTAAAAAACCCAGAGGTAATGGAGTAAAAGAAATTGTATCCATAACACTTTATAATGATGACTGAAGGTCCACCAATAGTCGATCTTTTCCAGTGGCCATTCAGAGTTTGGACTAGTTATAGCAGGAAGCAGTGTGTTAATGGATCACTAAATGGCATTTGGGGTTCAGAGACACCAAAGTACAATCTGACAAGAAGGAAATTATTTAAGGAGCAGAAAATATGAAACTAAATGAAGATTTCTTGCCATTTTTCTCCTGAGTTTACTGGAACCCAAGACATAGAAAAGTGCAAGGAATGATCCATCATTCACTCAAGAGTATTATAAAGAAATTATCACTAAATGAAGTGTATTGACTATAGTTTTATAGCAAATTTAGAGAAAATACTGCATATTATACACATCTTTATAAGAAAAGACTGACATTTTACTGTAGATTCTTAGCATTATTCTTCAAGCAGGTGCTCTAAGTTAGTATGGTGCATGACCAACTAAACTAGATTTGACATGCCCTTTATGGCCGCCAAAAAGCAGAGCATCACTGTAGTGTAAAGAGAAAAAGGAAATGAAAAAAGAAGCAACATGCATTGTAAGACACATTTGTGGTCATAATTGTTGTAATTTTATAGTTGCAGTCAACCGATCTGGTGAAATGTTGTTCCTTTAGGTTGTGTTAGTTGGGTTCTTTTAGTGACAAATTATTCATAATTTGGAAGATTTTCTGTATACTTATTCGCCAAAGTGTATTATGGATATTTAAAAAATTATTACTAAAAAGATTAGGGAGAGAATGAATAATCGTGAATGTAAAAGTACACTAGAAGTTTCATTGCACTAATACATAGTTTATGTCTTCTCTTGGAATGTCCTAATTAGATCCAATTATAAAACACCATTTCCTTAGGCCTTAATTGAGGAAAGAAAATTAACTGTTTAATAACTTTGGAAGCCTGACCTGTTGACGAAATTCAACTATTTTACACCTTTACAGTTTGATAGTTCGTCACATTACTCTTCAATGGCCCTTGGAATTTAAATTGTAATTTTGAATAGTATCTGACAGTCCACTGACAAAGTTAAAAGAGGTTTTGGGCTTTTAGCAATTTGGCATTTAAGAACGAGGACATTAACTATTATATCACAAGAAATGCACATTTTGAATATGTTTGTCTTTGCACTTGTATGTGTTTATGCGGTTCATATGGTTCTTGATTATGCATGTTTGATTCATCAGATGCTTAAATGTTCTGACTTGATCATCTCTTGATGTAATATCTTTATCATGTTTTTGTTGTTTCAGCCAGCTGATTGCCTTAAGGAGAAAAATATAATTTAATTAGGCATCAAAACTGCCAACTGCCACTTCAACTGGTTTTCCTCTTTTATTTGGTTTTGTGTCTATGTTTGTGTATCTTGATTTTTTCCTGTTATTGTTTGTGTTCAGTTTTCTTCATCTCTTACTTGTCCCAACAATTTCTCATGTCAGAATTCTATGTTGTAGCTATATTGGAACTCATGCTTCCTTGAGCTATCAAAATTTGTGGATGAAACTATTTCTTTCAGATAGATGTAAGAAACAACTTGACTGTCTTGGGCTTGCCAAGAGTATCGTCATTTTTATATTGTCTGGTTATTTTCAAGCCTTCTGTTTTGTTTTTCTTTGGTTTAGAATAATTTTTTTTTAAATTACTGGTAAAGTGTATAGTCTTCCGGACTTCCAACAAAAATGGCTTAGGAGAGGTATCTAGAAGTGTGCCAATCTTCAATTTTGCAGAGATTATGTGGAATATGTATCTCTCTAAGCACATATGAAATGCATTGCATGCCTATATCTGTTCATCTTAGCTGCTTTTTCCCTTTTTTGGTGGGGGATTAATGGTTCCATGTGTTCTTGTGCTTCTCAGTGTTTATTCAATAAAAAGCTATGTAAATTTGGAACCTTGTGGCCCTAAATTGTGAAGAATGAGGAGACAGATGATGTTTTCAGTGGTGGCTCGTATCAAGGAAAAGTGCACACATTTTGTTGAAAACCACTATGAATGGAAAAGGCAGTGTAAATTGTTTTATAGAAGTACTTGGAGATGGCTTTTATCATTTTCAACGCGAGATCAAATGTTGTAAGATGGTAAATCCAAAAGGAGGAGAATTCTGTGAAGGAAATACGCTTCTCTTCTATTCAAAAGCTTGGCTGTTAAACACAATCTCTTTACAAAATGGGATTAAGTTGTATGAGAATCTTCAAGGAAGGAAACTTTTCATCAGATGAAATAGTTTGTATTACATTTCTCTTTTGTTGGGTCATTGTGTTCTCTGGAAGAAATTTCTAAGCATATCATGTAGATTATATATGGCCTATGCATTTGCTATGCCAATTAATCAGAGTTCCAGTTCCTGAAGTATGTATCAGATTTGCTCAAAAAAAGCTGAAGCAGGCATTGATGCTGACTCTTCCTACATAAGGCTTAATGTTCTGCAAGATAGATTAGCATTTGGAAATGTAACATAAATAGGTGAGTTGGCGTGATCCAAAGCCAAGAAGCTAAGAACTAGTGCAAAAGGATTAATGTGCTGATGATGGGTAGAATTGATCTATCGGTCGAGACTGAAGATCGGAATTGGAACAGGTTTCTGGGGTTGAACTTCTAAAATGAAATAAGATATGATGGCACCTCTGCGTCTCAGTTATAGCTATCTTATTTTTTTTTTTCCAGTGAAGACCTGACAGTGAGTAGCAGAACACTGTTATCCTAGCGATGGTCAGTGTTGGTTATTCTGATGCTACATATCAAAATGTATGCATGCCAAATAGGACATTATAGAGAAGTTTCTTGATTTAGCATCCCTTCCTAAAACATGTCAAAGACGAGCAAACTGATTCATTCTTCCTTTCTCCTTTTCTTGGAGTGAATGACACAGGATTTTCTCCTTTTTTTGGTTTCTTCATTTCTTCCCTGAAATCTGATTTCAAAATACCTTGCCTTTTCTTTTATTTTTTTTCCTTTGAATTTCCTGCTAAGTAATGATATATGTCAACTCTGGTAGTCATTGTATCTGAATATGTATGGAATGACTTTAGCTTGTGTTCTAAAACTTAGCCTTTTTGTTTATAGAAACCTAATGATATGTTCATCAAATATCATTAGATCAAATGCAAGGTTTCTCTTAGGGGATTTGGTTCAATTAGATGTGAGTTTCAATTTTGGTAACTAGAGTATATAATAACTGGGTTGTATGGCACTTCCTCCTGTTGATACAGCCTGGGAGGAATGTTTATAGTTGTCTTACCGTTGCTCAACTTATTGACAGGCTTTACATCTGGAACTTTGGATTTTTGAGCTGCTTAGATAGTAAATGTTTATAGTTGTGTTGTCTGTATCTCAAGTTATTGGGCTTTACGTCTGGAACTTTTGATTTTTGATCTGCTTAAAGTGCAAACGTTTATAGTTGTCTTACACTGTAATTTTGGAGTTTTTAGCTGCTTAGGCCTCCCTTCTGCTTCCCTTGGGCTGCAATCACTTCAAGTGGATTTCATTTGATAATAGTTGAATATTTAGATAAAATTCAGTCTAGAAGCAGCAATGCTGCATTGTTGTGGGCTGATTTCTGTTTATGAAATTGGACTTTGGCAATTTACTTGGTTCCAATTGTGTTTACGTGAGAGAAACTTCAGGCTACAGTATGTTCATGGTTCTGCTTGATGGTTATGATAGCTCTGTTTGGTTGCTTTGGCTGATCTATTGTAGGAAAGATTAACAGAAGTCAAGGATCAAAGAATCATGCTAATTTTGTTTTTTCAACTTAATTTGTATGCTATAGTAAATCTTACACTGTACGAGCCTGTAGAACAAAAATGAATAATAAGCGTCTTTCTTCATATGTGTGCACCACTCATCTTGCAGGTTCCACCCTTCTTGTATGGGCATGACTATTGAAGAAGCAAAGAAGCTGGATCATTTTTTGTGTTCTGATTGTTCGTCTGATGATGATGCAAAGAGGTCTTTGAACTCATTTCCTGTTTCACCATCTATTGAGAAGGTAAGCATGCATTACCCTGTGTTAATCTTGATTAAGATGCTTGTATCGGATTAAGTCTGATATGGTTAAGAATTTATGGCAATGTTACTGACAATAATAATAGCTTAATATAGATGTCTTGAATCTCATCCGTCAAACCAACAGTTTGCGGTTGCAAAGTTTGTTTGCTAAGTTTGTGTCATTGCATGATTAAATAGTTGTCAAGTTTGCCAATTTTCTTCAAGTCACATGAAAGTTGGAACACTTCAAAAAATATTCAGACACGGGTATAGAAAATTGGCTGGTAAAGAACACAACATGAAGATATATTGCTAATATCATGCTTTCTTATGCGGCTTAACTGATTCTGTTATTGGCTGAAGAATAGCATTTTTTTCTGCGTGTGCTAAAGAATAGCATTTTAAGAACATTGCAGCTATCGAGTAAAACTTTCATGCCTTAGCCTTAGATTGGATGTCTTGGGGTAAAAGGTGTCAGAAGGTAGTCTCTGATTTCAGGAGCATATTTTGCTGAGCACGGCCTAATTTTTAAGAGCCCAAATACAGTTTCTTTTTATCTATCCTAACAACATCCTGTCTCTGATGCCTTCGCCCTGTTACTTTTTGGAACAGATCAAAGGCATGTAGTTCTCTTTTCTTTTAGCACCATGTTTATCTCTGTCTGTGATAGTTGCTAGGGAAAGTTGAACGTTTTTTCAACATGAAAGTTTGAGGTCGTAAGCCACTTCTATTGTGTATTTGCAAGGTGTAAAAAATGTCCTCTAGCCTCTGCATTGGCTTCTTTTCTTGTAATATTCATGTGATACCCTTCCTTAAGAAGCTTGTATGTTTGTGAACTGTTGCTTATGATATCTATTCTCTGTTTCATTTAAATTCACTTGGATCCATCTGACTTTGTTCCTGTATTTGATTGCTAAGTGGAGCCTAAGCGCAGAAAGAGATGACAGGTTGATCTTGTTGAACTGCGGGGAGAGGCTCATTTTCGCGTTTAGCTCCAGAGTTTGTTGTTGTGTTGTTGAATTGTACAGTGAAGAAAAAGATACTGAGTGTGTTTGGATTGAGATGATTTGAGATAAAATAATTTGCTTCACAAATTCTAATCACCTTTTTATCTTCACAATTAATTTTTTTAATCTCGTATACATCACATCACAAAAAGTACTACAGTAATTATTTCAAATAAATCATCCAAATAAACTTCTATCCAAACAAACACACTGTGCTTGCAAAAAGACCAGATATTTCTTTATTCACTGCAAAAATGTCAACCTATAAATATCTGTATGAACATGAGTAAGAAATGACTGTTGATTTCTGATATGCACGAGTACAACTTAATCCATCCAGGTAGAAATTTCTGAAGTCATCTTTGTCAAATGGCAGAGAATCACATGAAATATGTCATGGTTAGATGAGGAAAAATTGTTAAAGAATCTGATGTCTCATCTTGCTAGTTAAACGAAGCAAAGTTTTGATGTGTTGTAATGCTACTCTATATATGCTGTACTGAGCATCCTTGCCCCGTGTAATTTCTTTAATAACAAGATGCAAGGAGGAAGGGGCAGATATTATAGAGTCCGAATCGTAGGCAGCAGCAAAACTTACCTGGAGTCGTTGCTGCAAGTGATAAAAAGATTAAATTTGTACACAGGCTTAGAATAACTGTCCTAGACAACTATGGTATAGAGCAGAGGTGTCAAGTACGATTCAATTATGTTGGGTTGTCCAAATTCGTTCATTAATAACCTATTAAAATTAGCCCATTAATTTTGAATGAGTCTAAAGGGGTATTTAATTGAATTTATTTAATTGGTAGATAGTGGATTCATTCAATTCATTGATTTATATTCATTTAAAAATAATTAAACATTTAAATTTAACTATTAGTGAGTGTTAAACAAATAAATTTGAATGTTTTACCTATCTAATAATAATAAATACCGTTATTAATTGTCAAATAATATGCAAAAAAAAAAAGAGAATAAGTAGAATTTTAAGTGACTCGTAAAATGGATAGTTGGATATACTAATATTTATTTATTAAATGGTTACCTATTTATACCCATTTATTTAAAAGGATAAATTGTGTTGATTCAATTATACTCGTTACCTAATTATGATTTGTTCAAACTCGTCTGAATCACTTCTTTTGACTCCTCTGGTATAGAGTACCTATAACAACATACCTCTATTCAAAGCCGTTCTTTAGGTTTATGATTACTTAAACATCAATTAATTAACTTACTATATTTAACAGGTTTTGTAACTACTTAATAATAGCTAAATTGCTGACTATAGTTGAACATAAAAGAGAGAAAAAAACACGATATTACGAGGAATTATGTTAAACTTAAACTAGACAATATTCCAGTTTATTAGTTTGGTCACTTAACAGCTCCAGGCAACTTGGGTCCAAGTTGCTTGACTCCTATAATTTGGGTTACGGATATGGACTGTACCTGCGAAAATGGGTCACCCATTTTAGACTTAAGTGTCAATATAATTTAAAAGACGTTTAGAATTTACTTTTTAAAATGGATCAATATTGGATGGAAGATATATAAGAGTATTAATTTTATCTTTATTTGTATTATTTTTTTAGATCTGTTATATCTATTGATTTTAGATCTATATGTATTCGTGTCATGTTTGTTTGATGTATTTTCTGCTATCAGTGGAGATTTATTTGAATGAAATGATCTTTTCTATATATAAAAAAAGGATCAATATTATAGATTTAAACTCAAATATAACCCAAAATGGCTCGTATTTGACAAGTTTAATTGATATATTAACACAAAGCGTTCACGCTTTCCGATTAATACCAACGATGAGTTGTAAAACAACCCACAACAATATTAGCTTACTTCAAGCATCTCTATGTGTGTATGTGTGTATATACATATATGCATGCATACATACATACATACACACACATATTTGGGTCCCAAGTTCAAGTAGCCTCATTGCTTGATCTATGATTTGAAAGGTCAAACGATAAAGAAAACCAAGCACATAATTTTCTTAAAGAAAAATTTATCACAATACACATGAGAAACAAAAAAAATAATTTTTTTTTTACCTAAACACTAGTTAGGGTTAGGGCCCCTATCAAGTGATAAATTCCAAAAAAACCATAAATCATTGTGATTTTAAATATGCATGGGAGCATGTTTCTGGATTTCCAAGTACACCGAGGAGAGGAGTTACATGCATTGTGGGGGAAAAATTGGTCAGGGCTGTGCTAATAATTCTGACCAGTTGACTAATAGTTGCAGGTTAATTGGATAGATTGGTATACTATTAACCCTTTATATTGCGGAATATAAATGTAAGATCCAATAAAATCTAGTTTGCTAAGTATTAATCACACAGTTATGTGAACGACTTATAATTTGTTGTATTAATCACACAGTTATGGATTAGATTTCACAATCCTAGGCACAGTTTTAGCTTCTTTCTATTGATTGAGTTATTTCGATACCATTGACTCTTGAATAAAAAATGACAATCGATTTTCGTTACAAACTAATCATGTCTCTTTGTATTCACTATGAATCTCAATTGACAAAAATGATGTTAAATCTTTGCAACATGTGTAGATATGATTTTTATCATTTCAAAAGCGTTTATGAGTTAAGCATCTAAGGTTGAGATTGCAAAAATTAGCTATTTTAGATTCAATTCCTCTCTTCCCCTTCTCTGTTTCGTAAATTTCAACCCTCCTTTGCCGAAAAGACTGAAAAAAAAGGCTTTACAAGGTGAGTTAAAGTGTCTAAGGAATGAAAACAATTTACAAGAGGATGCATAAGAAATTGCTCTTATGTTTTCTACAATTTTTCCCCCTCTGTTCATCGAAGATTGCAAAACACATTTCTCCTACTTTGTTGGGGCTTTTCTCCAATTTCTTTTAAGTTACATACACCCTTTCTGAAGCATAATCTTAATTCAATCAATAATATATATTCACAATGTTCTAAATGTAGACAATCCTCATGCTTTACATAGTTCTTCTTATTAATCTGATTTGAAGTTTGAACCCCCCAAAAAAAAAAAAAAAAAAGAAAGAAGAAGAAGAAAAAGAAAACTAAGCGCTACCAATCTAGTATTCAGCCACGTACAAAATTAGACCTAAGCCTAAAAATAGTACAGTATGGTAGGCCAGTGTAATTAAGGAAACTTTTAAGGGAAATCTTTATAATTATGGCAAATTTGAAGGCAGTTCGCATAATTATCCGCGCTTTACCTATTTCTTCCCTCCTAAATCCATCAGACTGAAATATTTCAAAATTAGGGTTTTTTTCCGATCAAAATCCATCGCCAAAATCCCTCTTCGAACGTTCTATACTCTAGGGTTTCCTTATTAATCCTCTCATACACTAAATTTCTTTAGTTCATCAGGAATTTTCTGTTTATCCCATTTGTTACTCCCTACATTGAATTGATTTTTGATCAAATTTCTTGGGTGTTAGATTGAATCTCATCAATTAAATCTTCAATTCATACCTCAGATTCATTGTTCAGAAGGTAAAACTTTTCTTTTTGGGTTTCTCGATTCTTGATGATTTCAGATTTTTGCCTTGTTTTTTGATTGATTTTTTATAGTGTTTGATATTAGGATTTTGTAGATAAATATGATGAAGAAGATAATTGGCAAGTTTTTTAAAAAATCATCGTCCAATAAGGATAAAGATTCCAATAAGAACAAAGATGGCGAACACTTTAATGGCTTCTCATCAGTTAAATCAGATTTTGGGATGAATGTTAATAACAGCTATAATTCCGTTGGGAAATCCAGTTCTGTTATGCGTTCTGGTGGTTTCTATGGTTTGAATCCTTGTAGCTATAGTCATGGAAATGCTGATCTTATGAACTTGAAGAAATTTGGTTCTAAAATGGGCACAAAAGTAGGCCCTGTTGGAAGGCTGGATAGTGATTCTTTGCCAAGGTTTGGGGAAGTTCCAAGTTCAGAAAAAGTGGGTCTTTTTATTAAGAAGTTGAATTTATGTTGCGTGGTACTTGATTTTAACGACCCCATGAAGGATTTGAAAGAGAAGGACATCAAGAAACAAACTTTGGTTGAGTTGGTTGAATTTGTGGCCATTGCAAATTTGAGGTTTGATGAGGTTATAATGCAGGAAGTTTTCAAGATGGTGTCTGCTAATTTGTTCAGAACATTGCCAGTTTCTTGTCAGGACATGAAAAGGCTACCGGTTAATATATATGATATGGAAGAGGATGAGCCAATAGTGGACCCTTCGTGGCCTCATCTGCAAATTGTGTATGAGTTTCTGCTAAGACTTTTGTCCTCCTCAGAAATGGATCCAAAAGTGGCTAAAAGATACATTGACCATTCATTTGCGTTAAGACTGTTGGAATTGTTTGATTCTGAGGATAAGAGAGAGAGGGAGTATTTGAAGAATATTCTTCATAGGATATATGTAAAGTTCGTAATGCATAGGCCATTTATCAGAAAAGCAATAGATAACATCTTGTACCAGTTCATTTTTGAGACAGAGAAGCACAATGGAATTGCAGAGTTGCTGGAGATCTTGGGCAGTATAATCAATGGGTTTGATTTTCCTTTAAAGGAAGAGCACAAGCTTTTCCTTGTCCATGTGTTGATTCCCCTTCACAAACCAAAGTGTCTCTCAATGTATCATCAGCAACTCTCTCATTGCATCATGCAGTTTTTGGAGAAGGACTTCAAGCTAGTGGACACTGTAATTCGAGGTCTTCTGAAGTATTGGCCAATTACTAATTCTGTTAAGGAGGTAATGTTCCTTGGTGAATTGGAGGCAGCTCTGGAAGCCACCCATAATACAGAATTTCAGCGTTTCATGGTCCCCTTGTTCCATCAGATTGCTCGGTGTGTCAATAGTTCACATTTCCAGGTAATGCAGATGCACTTTTGTCATTTTTTTTTGTGTTGTATCTTTTCAAAATCTGCAGTAACTTTTGTCCAACCTATAGCTGGTTTTCTTCTGTGAAATGTTTTTCCTCTACCTAGTGACTTCCTCATTCTATTTTCCTGTTAATGTTTTATTTGCTTACATTAGTTCAACTTTCATCTGATTTCTTGATAGATTTGCTCTAATTTTAGTTTATGGGGATCTTCTCCCTCCCCTTGTATTATGTATACATGGCTTGACAATCTGATCTCTTTAATTGTTCTACATTTTTTATTGATATTGTAGAAGAGTTAAATTCATAAATGCTTTTGACTTTGTGTTTGTTATATGTGCTAAAGTACGTGAAAGATGGATTAACATGATAAAAGTATTGATAAACCCTTCTAACTGCTTATATATAGTATTGGCAGTTTTGGACAAAGTCAGTACTAAAGCAATCTAATCTATCTTTAGACCAATTTTGGTTTCATACTCTGAGATAATTATAAGATGAAAAGTCTTTTGCTTGCATTTGGTCCGAGGGGAAGGGGAAAAGTAAAATTGAAAAGACCTAAAGAGATAAAAGGGATAGTGAAAAAAAAAGGCTTCAAAATAAGTATTCTTAAATTATGCAATGAAAAGAAGAATGCTACTTCATGTGAAGTTAGATCATTATGCCCCATTTCTTCCTTCCAGGTTTTGGAGTGAAGCCACCATTTTGATCCCTTGCCTTTTCATAAGAGGCAGGTTGTTCAATGGGCTCAAAGAGCTGTACGTGATGTTTCTTTTAAGCTTTAAGGGGATCTATTTTCCCTCATCTACATTAGATCTCTTGGAGGTCAAGTTGGTTTCTGTACCTTGTTGGTTATGATGTTTGGACGGAACTCCTGTTCATAGTTCCTGCTGTCATTGGCTTATAATGTTGTTTTGCAGTTTATTTCTTTAACAACTGTTTAGCATATGCTACTTACCTTCTTCATATTGCATGTTTTCCTTTCTTCTGATGCTGCTCGTGGACAAGAGTTCGTGATCTTAAACTATGATGTACAATTCTTGTGTCTTGTGTAGTATATGCCGCTTCTGAATGTCATCTATGCTTGAAGACCTAACTTGTCTTGCTGCATTTTTTTCTGTTTTCATCGCTGTTCAGGCAGAATAGTTTGTGGTCTTCAACAGAATGTATGACTAGCACTGTTCTTGTGCTAATGTGTTTCATTTTTTACCTATATAGAGTTGACTGTCTAGAGAGATTAAATTGCAGGGTGCCTTAAATGTCTGCATGATGTTTTCATGAGATGCATATGATCCTTTCCCTTTGGAACTTTCAGGTAGCTGAACGTGCTTTGTTGCTGTGGAACAATGATCATGTAAGAAATCTGATCATTCAGAACCGCCTCGTGATAATGCCTATTATTTTGCCATATCTGGAAAGAAACAGCCATATCCACTGGTATCAGTCGGTTCATAATCTCACGTTCAAAGTAAAGAAAATGTTTTTTGATGCTGACAAAGAATTCTATGAGGAGTGTATGGTGAGAGTACAAGAAGATGAATTCAAGGCTGCGGTGGCTCGTGAGAAGCAGGCGTTCACGTGGAAGCAACTAGAAGATCTTGCCATGTCCAAGGCTGCGAGGGAAGATGCTGTGAATGTCTCTAGGATTGCTTCCTCTCCAGTTACTGCTGCCAGCACCATCTAATCGTCAATTGTCAAGTTAGATATTAGTGCTGATGCAAATAATTGTCATCAGCTTGTTCGCTGACAGATATTGAAAGATGGACAGTTCATAAGATTAGGATCCTTTAGTCCCATGTGATGTTTTCCGTGCATATGAATGATAGAGTAAGAGGCTGGGAGTTTCTGTAAATACTTTTTTTCCCCCTTTTTCTGGGTAGAATTCTCCTTCACTCAGTAAAATATCTGCAGGAATTTGGTTCTTTTTTTTTTTGGTGGGTTCACCAATGAGGCATGTATCATATTGACTATCAGGGTAGTGGCTCATAAGATCTCTACCTGATCATAATCATCACATCTAACTTAGTTTTGCTTAAGTTTTCTGGCACTGTCAACTGGAATTATTTAATTCTGTGATGTATGCTGATAAAGTGACCTATCTCGTCTTTTCGCAAGGACTGATAGTTGCCATCCTTCAGTCTTCCATGAAAATTCAGGAAGCGTGTGCTGGTCTCCTTGTTTGTGAACTTCTTGGGAAAATATCTGCAAAACCATGCAATAAAGCTTCTCAACTAAATTGTACCAGTTCCTCATTTTTGTTTGAAAGAGTTGTCATCGAGTCTTCAGGCAACCCCTGCCATTTGGGTGGATTGTGATTTTGGATGATAGCCACTAATATTGTACAAATTACCAGTGGCCTCCTGGGAGTCAGAATCTTCCTTTTGTTTCAAAGAGGTACCAAATCTGTGATTCCATACAATTGATGACTAGCCTCAAGGAAACTAGCTTTTTTGTCTGTCTTCTCGTCAGGGCTACATCTTAAGAAGTTTTATATTGTTGGACAAATGCAGGCCACTGTCCTCAACCCGTTATCTGGCAAACCTTGGCTTCGTCGGGCGTCTATGGTTTTGCTTTGTAGTCACCATTCAATATGTTATTCCTTGATTTGCCATCTGTTGCTACGAAGTCAAGCATTTGATTGGATGTGTTTTAGGAAAAGATGTCCTTGGTTATTAATTCGGTATGTTACACTGTGCGGGCACGGGTCTGACTTTCCCGACCTAGTGCAAATGCCTCTCGGTAAGGTCGACTCGCCAGCAACAAAGAACGGGGTTTAAGGTGTGGAGTTTTACCTTGGTGTAACTCCGATGCCTAAGTTAGCAACTAAGTGTTGAATGATAAGTTCATGAATGAGTAGTTAGTGGGTTTCGGAAAGATTTGATTACCTTCAGAAGATAGAATGAGAGAGTATTTATAAGGGTAAAATAGTATGGTTCATTGGTATTTGAGCCGTCTACTTGAACCGACCTACTACCGTATGACGGTAAATGTGAGATAGGCCTATTAGAAATCACATCAGACAGCCTTTGTCCTATCAATCTTGTCATGTTGCATCCGAATTATTAATAACTCAGACTTTTCGAACTACATGAAAGGCAATGATCAACAAGAAATGCTCATCGACAATCGAAAGGCGAGGAGGCACTCTAAATCCACAACCACTTTACCCACCTAACCTCCCTTAAAAAATCCTTTAACATGAAATATCTAACAAATGGAAATTTTGTTGTGAAATGATAAAAAAGCCCAAAATAAATCATTTACATATCTTTTATCCCTTGCACGTTGCACCCACAAAAAAAAAAAAAAAAAAAAATCTAAGATGCAACTCAGCCAATGTAATTCAAAGTTCATGATCATCACGATCAATCGAGTAAATATCATTGGTTCCGTTTGTTTCACATTGTTTTTAAGAAACTTATTTTGAAAAGATTACCTATAATGGTATTGTAATAAAAGTTTCTCTGGAAGTACCTTAGAAACAACCATCCATTGGAGCCATAAAACAATGGCTGTGGCATAGAAGCATCATTACACATACATGGACAAAAGAACTCTTGAAGGACATTTTATTTGTCGTTGAAACTGTGAAACTTTTTCTCCCCTATATGAAAAAGTCTTGATAAGATTTTTATGAAACAGATTACAACAATAAAAATGTATTGGAATACAAAATGACAATGCTTGTGGGTGTTTTCCAGTGACTTGAGCCTCAAATATGTCAAAAAAGGAGCATAACTAGCGATATGGAAATTGGAATTCTAAAATTCTTTTTTCAGGTAACAAAGGATTTAAAAAGGTCTCCTCATAAATCATTCAGGGTTATGTTTATTTTTTCATAATATATTTCTGACTTGTCCAATGCTTTTCATTTTGATCATTCAAAGGGGCTGAAGTGTGTATTCCTTTGGTTCACCAAAGTATTTTCGTGGTCATTGTTCACGATTAATAGCCTAGTCTGCACTGACCAAACATGTTGAAAACAGGCATAGTGTGGAACTTCAGAAAAGAAACTCCGTTAGCTATAGTAAATGTAGTAAACTCAAACCACAAACTCATCCCTGCTACAATCAAAACTCAAGTGGAGAAAGTGATTTACTCCATATGATGCATTAGATGCATCATTGCTAGTCATCTCCATATGCTCGAAACTTGTAGCGTTCTTGGTAGAAATCATTGAACCATAGATCTGCTTCAAACCATTTTGGGTAACGAACAAGGTCACCAGCCACGAACCGCATAAAGCGTTCGCTTCCTTCAGGCACTACCCTTACCTCCCCTTCTTCGATATAAACCAACTGATCGACATGCCAGTCCCAAGGAAGCTTGCACTTGCCTGTCTTCCACACCGACCATTTTGAGACACTGAGCTCTGCTAATCGCTCCTTTGACACATTCCTTTCTACCCTTACATTGTATAGTTCCTCCAGTGGTTTCTCTATTCTCATGGCTTTAATACTTTGACACGGCCTAGAACAACTACCTGAGCTTTTATGCTCTCTGCTGCTACTTTTCATGGAGAAGGAACTCCATGAAGGAGTCATAGTTACCGTGGCCATGTTCAACCCTCAACTATTGCCAGCACGAGACAGTTGAATTTGCCTGCAAATCTGCAATGGAGATAAAATTTTAGTTGTAGTTTACTCAAACAAATAACATATACGTCCTCCAAGCTTGCTGCCGGCACATGATGCCAGCTTGCTGAAAATAAATTCAGTATCCAAACATGTATAATGGTTGCTTGGATGTTCTATGAATCTTTGGAGCAACCAATCAATTTTATCCGGAGGAAATATTGAGCACAACAACTCACAATGACAAATACATCCAAAGCTTTCTCAAAATTGCTTCGGAACAACATGGTGCGAGTTGAAATCTACATCAATGTGTAGACAATATACAGTACCATCAAAAGGAAATCCTACCAGATAGCTTCTTTGCATTGAAAGAAGCAAAAGAACTAGGAAAAGGGATCTGCCACCAGTGGGGAGGATGATTTTGGATTAATCTTTATAATGATATTTACAGAAATAAGGTCCAGGAAAGGTCTTCATTAACAGTTTAAAAGTATTTAGGCAAATGAGTCAAACAATTTAACGTAATAGAAATCAAAATACAAGATATCAGGAACACTCCCTGTATCAATGTGAAAAATCAGTGAGAACTATCACTACGACAAAGAATGTATGCTGAATTGGAACACCACTGGGCCACTCCACACATAAACCCCAATTAGCCTTTTCATATCTTACTTTGTTTACAACCAGCATTGTACATGCCTACTATCATCTGCTATTGAACAATACCCACATGTCTACTATCATCTACTATCATAGTAGAAAATACCCACAAATGAATTTAGAGGGTTACTTCATTCCTAGTTTCCCAGAGGAGGTAAAATTGTAGGAGCTAGAAAAAGTAACATTATCCTTCCAATAAACGAAATTTATCAAAAAGATTCGATCTACTATGGAACTTTTTACTGCTTCTTCTTTTTCTGGAGTTCATTCTCCAGGAAAGTCTGCGTGAATTTGCAGTCAAAACTTTACATTATTGTAAACTAACCTACACACTTAGTGACACATCTTCCATGACAGGGAAGAGTTATGAATTAGCATGTATTAGGTATGTATCCATGTCGAGAATCTATAGCGGAATGAATTTGATTCTGATACGTTTTGTCTGATATCTGATTAGTTGATAAGTCTAGGATTAGGTACCCAAGATTCACATCACTATGGCACATAGCTGACTTCCTTCTCAGCTACCAATATAGCAAAATTGCTGCTCACCACCACTTTTAACAGTAAATTTTTTTTTCTTGTACACTTTATTACACTCGGGTAGTTTGTATGCCACATCGTCTTTGGCTTGGTCTTTTACTTTAGGGTCATTGGATCAATCGATTTAATATGTAACAAGGATTAATGTGCTCTAAAATCTCTCTCTCCCTCATCAGCTTTAGTTGCCATTCCCTTCCAATGATTTCTCTTCTGTTGGCTTCACCTATTTCATTCTCCAAATCAGCAGGCTTCAACTTCAAGACTAATAATTAAATGCCCTGATCCCAACCTACAACTAATTGTTACATTTTGTTTCCCTCAAGTGGGTAATCATGTTTTTGTTGAATTATTAATAATTTCGCCAATCCGAAGAGAAAAATTTCTTCCATATTACAATGTCTTGTGTAATGTATATCCAAATTCTTCATTTTCCCTCTTTTTGCTTTTTCATAATAATTTATACTTGCTTATATCATCTCCAAAAACAACAAGACAAATACGAACGTAGGGATCATTCAATTCTCAAATAAAATATTTCATGCTGATTCCACAGGTACAACAAAGGTAAAGGCAAAAAAATGGCTATCAGTTCAAGACGATAAGTAACAGGAGGAGTGCAAAGCCACAAAAAATAAACTTTTTCAACATCTATGAAGTGTGTGTGTTTGTGTGAGTTTGCTGGGAAAGAAATTCTGGTGTCCCATCCTCTCAACCAACTGATCTAATTAGACCAAGAATAACTCCTTATGAGAATACCCTTGCCCTTTCTGCCAAATGCACAATATTCAAGCTGAAATTCATCCCAGATTAACTAATCTTGAAAATGCTTTATTTTTTCTATTTTTCATTTTCTCAACTCAACAGAGGATTTTCCAAGGAGAAAGTAAAGCAATGAAAAGGGTCAAATTCAACAAGCTAACAAACAAGCAATTATTGGCAATCAACAGCAAGGAATAAGCAAGCATCTGAGAAGAATTGGGTTCACCTTTTCCTTGATTTCTGATGAAACTGGACGATTGAATTGAACTTTCTTGTGAAGATTGACCAAAAGGGGTCTTAATTCTTAAACCCTTTCTTGGTAGAGACCAGGGAGCTGGCGGGGTTTATCAATTGTCTCTGCCTGTTTCTCTCATCATCTTATCCAGAAAAAATGCACTTTACAAGAGGTGTATGAGGAAAAATAAGATACAAAAAAGTTTTATTTGAATTATGATCCCCATAAGAGAGCAAAATGCTGTGCTGCCCCACCAATTATTATGCATTTTCGAGCATTTTGAAGTCTAATTTGGAAGGAGTCTGGGAAAAATAAGATTACAGGTTCTTGGACAGGTTCTGAGTCTTTCTACAAATTATGGGAAGATTTTACTGTTATTGTACCATTCAGCTGGTTTAACAGTATGTTTATGTAATAGTTTATACTTGATTAAAAAGATTATTATTGAAAAAAATATACTTAACCAAACTCTATTTATATTGAGTTCAGTTTTGAATTATGTACATAGAATGTGACGAATATTACTATCAAGTATAACAAATGCATGTATATGGCTATTTAGCACATAGATTTACCAAAACAAAGAGTAAAGAAATTTTTGTATCTTATTACATATTTAGAGTAAAGAAACTTTTGTATCTTATTGCATATTACTTGCATGTCGATACTATAAAATGATAAGTTGATTTTAACTTTTTCATATCACTTTATTGTTAAACAATGTTGAACAAATACAAAATGGGGCACCATGATTATAGAAATTTTATTCTTTTCTCCTTCTTTCAAAGATAACGATTACATAAACTTGAGTTGTAATTGACTTAAAATTGTGACGCCATTATAAGATATTTTGCCTAGTCATAAATTTTATTTTCTCATTCTTTTAGAGATAATGATTAGAAAAATTTGACTTGTAGTTGATTTAGATAAAACAACACCACAAGATATGGTCCATTCAACTAAGGCTGAAAAGCATGTTCCCATTTTTTCCTCTCACTAATTAGTATTTGGATCTAAATGTAAATTAATACACATTTACAAATAATTATATATCTAAATCAACACACATTCACGTGTCATACAAATATTACGCCAATCAAAATTTGATTTTTATACATTAGTTTAGTAACCTGGAATCCAAATGATAATTTGGGCTTTCACTTTGATATGATCTTGTTCCTTCGATCGATTGGTTATAAATCCATTAGCTTTAATCGTTTGCTTGAACTTTTGAAACATCGAGGGGAAAATTAAAAGATTGACAAAACTTTAAGGGCTAAACATCCAAATTTTCGAACTTTTATATTTGGGAATAGCGTGTCTAAAGCTTGTTCTTACATCCTATGTTCTACAGCCTAAAGCGGTTTTATCACAATCTTTTTTCTTAGGAAAAAAAACAAAAGAAAACAGCATGTTCGATAAGATAGTGCTCCACTTTATCCAGTGGCTTGAAGGAAGTGAAGAAGATTCAATTGTCACCATTTTCACTGCTTAATTATAATGTTGCTGCTTCAACTTCATCAATCACCCAAGAAAAATGGAGTCTTTGGAAGCCCCATTAGAGCTTCACCTATTCCAAGAAGAAGGAAGCTCTTCCTGCTATCACAAGCCATTCCTTCCAGAACCCAAGTACACCCTTTTCTCTATTTCCTCTCTTCTACATTGTTTCTTGGTCTAATACTGCTCTGTCGTCAGTACTAATGAACTGAAATGTACATGCATTGGATAGAATTTTACATGCCCAGAAATTTTCTTTTCTTTTCTTTTTTTTAATAAATTGAGAGCAATTCATGGTTGTATTAAGTTCTTGATGAAATTCTTGAAGCTGATATTGTCAAAAATATTCAATCTTGAGTAGAGGATAATGGAAAGCATTTCAGTAAGCGGGGAAGTTGGTGGTGCTGGTGGTGCATATTCATATAATGCCTTAAAAAGACTGGACCAGCTGTGGTCTACCATCTGCTCTGCTTCATCAGGTGTTATAATCACCTTGGCTTCTCCCCCCTGTTTGCTTGTTAGTTTTCTTGATTGTGTGCTGTAAATTAGAAAACATGATGATATATATGAAATTGTATGTTTGCAGCTGTCCAAGAACCTCAGCAAGTAGTTTCAAATGTTGCTGGTCTGTTTAGCAATTCTGAACTTGCTGAAAGATTTGAGGATAAATTTGATGTTGTAGTTTGTGGAGGTACACTAGGTATCTTCATTGCCACAGCATTGAGTTCCAAAGGACTACGAGTGGGAGTTGTAGAGAGGAACGTATTAAAAGGGGTATGGTGCTTAATTGCAGAACCTTTGTTTAGCCTTTGTTAACCTGGAGAAAATATAATTGATTTTCTATACATTTTCACGGAAGTTTCATATCTGGTGGTTAATAATCAGAGGGAGCAAGAATGGAACATATCAAGGAAAGAGCTTCTGGAACTTGTAGAAGTTGGCATTCTCACAGAAGATGACATTGACGAGGCTATTGCTGCCTCTTTCAATCCTGTATGTTCAATGGTCCTAGACAGCTTGAAACTTTTTTTAAAGTTGGTGAAGAAAATTATGACTATAATCTGCACAATACAAAGCCTAACAGGCTATGTGGTTGGCATAATGCTACCATTCAAGTATTTCAATCTGCTCGACTTTTGTCTGCAAGACACATAATTTTTGGCATAACAGACTGAATCCACAGAGATAATAGCTGGAAGTATCTTGCTAAATGCATCAGATGTCTTATTTAATCCACCCACATTGTATCATTTCTTTGTGGAGCATTTATTGGAAGCTCAAATGTACACTAATTAACAAAATATGGAAAATCCATCTTGAAGTCACCGCTCTGACATCTCTATCTTCTTGATGCTTGTTTCTTTAATAGCATCTTTTCACTGTTATTTGTTAATCTCTGCAGAACAGATGTGGGTTTGAAAGTAAGGGTGAGATTTGGGTTGAAGACATTCTTAATCTTGGGATTTCGTAAGTCACCTTAATTAATTTCGGCACGTGATATCGTGAAACAATGTTAAGATGTTTGATAAAGGCCATTATTTTCTTATTATAGCACTACTGGTTTTATCTCATGGGCTGCAAGCCTGCAAGCTAGGTCCACTGACAATGGATCTTCCAATTTGATGCTTATGCAGTGGCCACACCATATTCATATTTTCTCCTTATCAAAAGGTGTACAATACTACATGAAAATAGGTTTTGCTTCACATAGATTAACCTTAAATAGACATAAAAAACAAACAGCATCGTAATGACAGGTAGTCGTTGCCCTTCTATGTGTAGATGACTGGGCTTTTCATTATAGCAGACAAAGTGACCATGTTGAGTGGTTGAGCAATTTAGAAAGATTTTCCAATCTTTTCCTGCTTAATGGCAGAAAAGGATAAGAAAAAAAGGCTTCACTGGTTCAATTATTGTCAGTGTTTCTTTTGATTTTTCTATCTCTCTCTCTCTCTCTCTGTTGGGTCCCATGTCTCTTGAATTTCACTTTTTAAGACACGATGTTAACTGTGTACAAAAATGATGAAATTCTGTCAATGTTATCTGTAAAAACAACTAAGGTGCATGGATGTGGTCATCTTTATATGCTGAAAAATTGAACTTGAGCATATTACATGAATATAACTTGTGGCTGTGCTCATTTGAGTGGCTTTCTTTTATGAGTTTGTCTTTCTTTCATTTGTGCTTTTTTGCCTCACTGCAGGCCAGCTAAGCTCATAGAGATTATGAGAAGGCGCTTTGAGTACCTTGGTGGTGTCATTTTGGAGGGGTACAATGTGGCTAGCATACGTGTCTACGATGATACAGCAGTAGGTTACTAACATGAGATATGATATCTCATTGCTTTGTTATTTATGGTCTTCTGTGATGTTTACTGCTTCAGTGTTTCATCGAATATTTTATTCAAGATTGGAATTACAAGATGTGCTCAATCGGTTGCCAAGATGTAATGATATATGTGTATGTACATGAACTAGGAACTGTCACGAAATACAATCCTTGAGATCAACACAATGTTTGCTTCAACATGGAACTTGGGTGTCTTAAGTGAGCCTTCAAACTAGTGAGAAATTTGGAGTGCATCCTTGTGGATACTTCAATGGTGCCAGAATAATCTCTTAAATTGTTTTAAGTTCTATGGATGGACATAAATTTTGAAAATTTCGAAGCCGAAATGTAGTGACACAATGCTTTCAAATAACTATGCATGTGTATGCAGCTTTGGAGTATAACGACTGATCTTTTTCTTGCAGGTCCTGGAGCTTTCAAAGGGAAGGATTTTGTCTTCAAGTCTCGTAATTGATGCGATGGGGAACTTTTCCCCCATTGTAAAACAGGTAAGATTTGTCTACCCCAGTAGCTGCAGATTTGTGCAGGGTCTTCAAGTTTACAGTAGGCCTTCTATGATTCATATGTATTCTCTCCCTTACTATATGCATGTGTCACGTGTAAGATCTTCTATTTTGTTTTATAAAAAAGTCATGGTTACCGTCACATCCCTTTGGATTACGAATTTGTTCAACATAGAAATTGAAGAAACAAAAGCAGTTAAAATTCAAAACTCAGATGATTGGGAAATGCAGATTACAATACTATAAGGATTAGATGAAACTATTCCATAATTTGTCCAAAATTTAGGACCACAGAGCTTGCTGGTATTGCTTCAACTGTAGTTATGAGTTTTATTGCTCCCAGTTCCACTTTTTCTAATTTGAATCAATTGACAGTATTAGATCCTTCGCAATAGTTAATCTCAACTTGATGTCAATTTTGGAGATGTTGAATTCCTTCTTTAAATTGCTTCTTATGCTACAGACATATTGCAGATCAGATGTGGTAGGAAACCTGATGGTGTATGCCTTGTTGTTGGCTCCTGTGGTCGTGGATTTAAAGAGAATTCCAGGAGTGATGTCATATACAGCAATGCTTCTGTAAAGGAAGTTGGAGAATCACAAGTACAATATTTCTGGGAGGTAATTCCAATTGCTCTTGTTTCTTGTTCATGCCTTGATATGATATGATAGGATGAACTTTGGGATAACTTTGCTCCAAATGATTTGCAGGCATTCCCTGCTGGCTCAGGCCCAACAGATCGAACTACTTATATGTTCACTTATGTCAATCCACAACCCGAATGTCCAAAATTAGAAGAGTTACTAGAAGATTACTGGAATTTGATGCCAAATTATCAGGTAGCTGTCAAAGTGTTAGTCTGTGATTTGACAACCTGCGAAGCATCTTGTTCATGTCTTTATTTAGATCATTGAGCACTATCAGTCCTATTCTGGAGTTATTTGTTGCTCATGGAGGTATTGGCTTATCTAGAAAAAGCATAATTGTCTAACATATGGTTGTCCATGACATAAGTAGGTTTAAATGTCATTGCTGCAGATTTTCTCTTCTGCATGTGCTAATGTTGGAATCGTGCTTTTTCAACAGGGAGTGTCACTTGACAACCTGGAGATACTGAGAGTTGTATTTGGCATTTTCCCTACCTATCGAGACAGGTAAAGACATGGATGTGTTATATGAACTGTAGTAAGTTTCTTCTTGCATGTAATATGGGATTGTGCATTCCATATGTGGTTTAATAGAGTTCTAGGTCAATATACCACTTTTTATCATAAGAAGCTTAAACAAAATTAAGGAGCAATTTTGCAGCATCTAGACTTTTGACTATTTATCCATCTTTACCCAAAAGTTTTCCTGGCAATAAACTCTAACACTTTGAAATTGCTCTGAATTGAATTGGCAGCCCATTGCCTGCAGCTTTTAACCGCATTCTACAGGTGTCTGCCATCATACCTTGAAAAACCACATAATATTCTGGTCATATAGAGTGTGACGTATATGAATATATTCTCTACAGTTTGGTGATGCTAGTGGGATACAGTCACCAGTCTCTTTTGGTGGTTTTGGGAGCTTGACCAGACACCTTTGGAGATTAACAGAAGGTGTGAGTTTTTGCTTAACCATATATTTTCTTGTTTATTTTCTCATTCCTACATTTACAAATAAAACTGAGCCATAAACAATTCATTTTACTCTCGTTCTGTTCAATTAAAATCTCTTAGCTTTTCTATTAGTGCGTATGTTATAGAGTACATTCAAGGACACTGAAACCAACATATGTTTGTATTGTTTGGTCAAGTTTATATAGGTCCTAGGGACCAAGTTCATTCGATTTCCCAAAATCTGCAAGTCTAATTTTTGATATTTTATTTCATTGGTAGTGTATTATTTGGAGTACTAATCACTAGGAAGGAAATTTTTTGCATGAACTTGTATATTTTGTGATGTTTATAAATTTTTTTGCCCAAGTATCTTGTATTGCTTTAGTTTTACAGACACCTGATAACAGAATTTTATTATATGGACTTAAATACCTGAGATTATAAGTATGGTGAATTTTGACACTTAAAGCATGATGGCTAACATAATAGTATAACTTTCTGTTACGATTAGTCAAAATAACAAGTACATTGTTTTTGCTAAGACCACCTATGATGATAGTCATGCTTGCAAGACAAGTATGTTTTTCATTTTCCATCACCAGAATCTCAGCAGTGTCTGGAGAGCTTCTTACCGATGAAGAATGTGCATATCTTCTGAAGCTGATCTCTCCTAACCAACAAAATTTCAGTCTAGAAATTATTGCATTATTGGAGAAGGAGACTGTAGAATAAAAGGCAGCAATAGCACAGATAAACAAAAATACTCCCAACCCACTGTTACCTATGTAACAGTCTAAAAGAACAAAGAAGAAACAAATGGAAAAGAAGGCATGCCAAAGAATAGCATTGCTTTTCATCTATCTATGTTAAAAGGAAACAAAGAAATAGTTGAAGGAAGCTTGAAATTGAGAAGAGCAACTGATTTAGTTTCAAGCTACAATATCTGCTGTGATATAGTGTTTTGTATGCAAGGAAACATTTACTGAATTTTACTGCTCCACCATGATTGTTTTCTTGTACATGGTAACCACTCTTTCCCTAGGGGAAACTAATTTCTCGTGTCAGAATGTTGCAACATAATTAAGGTGATTTGCTCCTGAGGGAAAAAAATGTAATAATTGGTTTAAGGACTGTAAGCCCTTGATTTCCTGTCACGCAGCTATTCACAAATTTTGTTTTTGCATCATCTGAATTTGCTGCACTATTGTCTCACTTTCTTCTTTTTGAGGATATAGGCATTTGTGAAGCAATTGAAGGCAATTTTCTGGACCATAAGAGCTTGTCCTTGCTAAATCCATACATGGTAAGTTGTTAGTATAACATAAAGAATAGCATCGTTCTGCAGTTTTTGCTAATATTATGTCTTACAGCCAAACTTAAGTTCATCGTGGTTGTTTCAAAGAGCAATGTCAGCCAAGAAAGAGTCCAACGTTGCTCCTGATTTCATCAATGAACTTCTCTATGCGAATTTTCAGAGCATGCAGGTAGATATTTGTTCACAAGTGCATATGCATTCTCATTTTGCGGGAATCTCTAAGCGATCATTCTGTTGACTGCTGTGAATGAAAGAACTCATCTTTTTTTCTTCTGCTTTCTGTTTTCTTCTCAATTTTTGTTCCATATATATCAGAAACTAGGGGACCCTGTACTGAGACCATTTCTCCAGGTATATCTAGCTTGTCTCTAATTTGCAAGTCAGGGTATGGAAGTTATGAAAAACTTGTAGTTAACTTCAGATATGCATGTGCTAAAACAGGATGTCATTCAGTTTGGACCTTTAGTGAAGACATTGGGCCAAGTAATGTTGACAAGACCTCGAATTCTTCCATCAATATTTCAGCAGGTATCGTACTTGGTAGCTCATTCTTCGTATGTTTGCTCAGTTGCTGTTAAATGTCAGTTTTTGTTATAGCAGGTATTATCCAGTTGAACCTCTTCCATTGTCCTGACTATCAAATATTGATATTCTAAGATGAATCAAAAGGCAAAAGGAAAAAAAAAACATTGCTTTGCTCTATGAGCTGCTTCGAGAAACCCATATTTCAATGGTTCACAAAAGAAACAAACTAGGGACTTTACAGTGATATCTCAGGCCTAGAACTGTAGGAAGAATGAATACTTCATCTCATTTCCAAGTTGGATTGCCTCTGTAAAACCAGTGCACGTTAAGCAAATTGCATGCATACTTTAAGGTGCTATCTAAGAATTTACTAATTCCACCTGCATACTGACCTTACAAATTCTTATGTAATAATCCATCAGAATAGGTCCTTTGTTTTTGGGGGGTCGGGTCTGTGCTGTTATCTGCAATTGTATTTTGCTCCATTGAGGAAAATTGTTTCGAGTAGATTCTCAAACAGCTACTAAGACGAATTTGTGTCATTTTAGAGGATCATATTTGGGTATTGCTATCAGGTCTTTAAGCTAAAGGTCATACTTAAAACGAACTTAAATCTGTACATCTTCTGTTCTGCAATTCTTCCTATGTGTCAGCATTGGAATTCTCCTGGTTCTTTAAAGCTAATGCAATTATGGTCCCAATTTCAGGTTGGAATACCTGTACTGCTTGACTGGTCTGGGCATTTTGCCATGTTAGGATACTACACATTCCTTTCCACCTACATTGACCCTACAATTAGGTAATGGCCTTTGATTTAATATGCGTTTCATCTAGCGTTGCCACTAAGATTTTCACAAACTATTGCTGCTCAAAATTCTTCATCTGTATAGCAGTTCTGATGAGAAAAATATATTTTAGGCCATTGATAAAGACATTCCCCCCAAAGATGGAATACAGATGGAAGAGGCGTCTTGAGGCTTGGAAATATGGAGCTGGTTTAGACTACAAATTTGAGGCACCCCAGAACAGGACAAATAGATAAAGCACCTATAGAAAATTATCCAAAATAATGCTATTTTTTTCTTTGATGAATAGCTATTTACTATAGATAAGAAAGAAAATTCCCCTTGTCCCCTTTTCCGTTTCTTAAATCCTACCCTTCCCTTACTAGGAAAGAAAAAAAAGATTAGCTGTAAGTAAGAAGAGCAAACCCTCAGATCCTAGCTGTGCTTATTGGAATTTCCTTTACTAATTGACTTATTTTTGTTGGTTATTAGAAAATTACAAAAACAAAGACCAGTAGCAGAATTGCAATGGCTACAAGAAAAGAAACCTTTTGCATGAAAGCCTTGCTCAATCTAGAGGGTTATGATCTTTTAACCTCTTGGAAGATATTCTAAATAACAAAGACATAATCTGTAACAAAAATGAGAATTTCAAATTAAGTTCAAACATATCTGAAAGAGATAAACATCTCACAATTCAGGGGAAAAAAAAACAGAGCCTATGCAATTGTATTGGCCACAAGAAGTTTGTGTAATTTCCAAGGATAAACGTGTTCTCTGGTACAACATTTTGTTTTTCTAAAAGTTAACACAAACTAGCTCGTATTATATCCAGTCTTGTAATTTCGGCACAACTTCTTACAAACCACTGATCTTACCTTTACTTCCATCTTCAAACGATCGTTGATAATATCACCAAAAAGTTCTCTTGGATGCTTTTTGAACACCTCCTCAAGTTCCTCACTCATTCGACCATCCAAATACTGCTCCTCAAGTTCCTCACTCCTTTGACTATGCAATTCTCGCAGAGATTCCAAATCATCCTCTGAGAAGTACACTTCAATGTCTCGGAGAAACTCACCCTTGCTAATTGAATCCGAACACTCGAGCACTCTACCAGCAAGTTCTAAACTGTCAATCCCTCTCTTGATAGCTTTTTCAACTTTAGACAGCTGATTTTCGATTATAATAGTTTTAATTTCTTCGATTTTTTCCCGAGTTTTCTTATCTAGATCAGTGAAGAAGTAGCCAAATTCCTCCATCAAATCAAAGTGGCCAATGAACAGCTTCAAAATCTTCTCATAAACTTCTACCACATTATTGTCACCTTTTTCATAATCTTCCAATACTGTCAGGAACTTTTCATAAACTTTAGCGTTTTTCTTGAATCGATCCTTGACTTTTTTCAGGTACTTCATACATGCTTCGTCGTTCAACTCATAACCACCATGATTGCCGTTGCCATTCTTGCTTTTGCAACTAACCAAAGAAGCTTGATCAGTTTTTTTGCCGTTAAGCAAGAACTTCTTGAATCCTGAAAACAAGATTTCATGTCCTTCAAATGTATCTTCCACTATGGACATTAAATCTTCGAAACTAATTCTTCTAAATTTGTAGTCTTCCATTCTGAAGAAAAAATTGTCATACTTATTTTTTCCATCTTCATCGCTGGAGAGAGCTTGTTTCATTTGTTTGATGAATAAAAGTGCTCTATCCTCTAGGGTTAGCTTCCTCAGATTACCACATGAATTTGTGACCGGCTCCATTGAACAAATAAGATAATAGAATTCTGGTTAAGCAAATAAGACAGAAATTTTACGACAAAGATTCTTGTTAAGGCAGTACATATTTGATAGAGAGAATTCAAGAACAATGAAATCCATCTAGGAATTGGACAACGAATATTGAAATTCAAGTGGGATTGAAATTGGAAGTTTCCTTTTTCTTGTGGTTAAGCCAGTACACAATATTGAAATTGGACAACGACTATTGAAATTCAAGTGGGATTCAAATTGGAAGTTTCCTTTTTCTTGTGGTTGAGCCAGTACATAATATTTTATAGAGAGAATTCAAGAAAATCAAATCCAATTAGATAATGAATATTGAAATTCAAGTGGAATTCAAATTGGGAAGTCTCCTTTTCTTGGTCTGTCTGTGCTTCCTTAGTTTACAAAATAAAAAATAGTTATCGTTTTTTTTTAAATTTTTGTAGTTACATATTGCTTCATTAGCCCTCCAACAAAAAGAAAAGAAAAGTCTTCGTTTGTTAAAATTCAGTATTCCTGTTTTTAAATTCAAAAATTCTCTCTCTCAAAAAAAAAAAAAAAAGAAAACAAGAAATTAATTCTTGAGGAATATTTTTCAATCCATCTCCATCACTCTTTTTCATTTATTCTATTTAGTTGCCAATTAATGTAAGTTGGGATCTAATACCTAAAAAAGCTTGATGATGTAAGTCAACAACTTGCTGATTGGATACATAAATCCTAAAGCAATGTCAAACCTAAGTTACTAGCACGTCTAGAAGCATGTTGGAGAAAAGAAATTTTGAACTTGACATCAAAATTGATCAAATGAACTTTTTTCAATTATCTATCCAAAATCCTATATATTTTCATTAGTTGTATTTCCTTTATCAGGTATCAAGTGTTAGCTTTTTGGGCAAAGTGAAATTAAATCTAGAAAACTTGTAAGTGTAAGGGGGCATTTATGGAAAGTTAGCAAGTGTACAGGGACCAAGATGTAGTAATGAATCTCGTTACACTCATTAGAAAAATACTTTAACTTTCTTGTTTGGAAAATTTGATGGCGAATTACGTGATTTAGATTAGATTGTAGTTGAAACTAAAAAAAAAAAGAAAAGAAAAGAAAAGGAACTCAAACACAATAACAAATGGTAACTGGACTCGATATCTTTTGAGCTTTTGTTAATGAGTACTCAGTCTTCAACTCAAATTCTCAAAGTTTCCCAACCGTGAATTCTGCATAAAAGTCCTTCCATTTACATAACTTCTTTGACTATTTATAAGGGCCAGATTCATTCACTTATTAATTACTTTTTGGACAAAGAATAGTTACCATACTTCTTGATTTTGTAACATTGGAAACATTTTTCCTGGCTTTCTGATTGGAAAGGCTTAAGGCTGGCAATGTGGATAAATTGAATCAAAACACAGTTTATTTCCACTCAAGGTGAAGTAAATGTTACAGCAGAGGAAGGGGAAAAAAAAACACAGACACAAGCATCTGCTTACAGTCTTGTCTAGACATAATGCAAAAGGCACAAAGAAGAATGTGCAGAAACGCACTTATTGAAACCTTTTTTTTCAGAATTTGACCAAAACAAAAAAAGAGGGGAAAAGAAAAAGAGAACCTTTTTTCAGGAGGTTCTAAATTATTTTTCAGTACTCTCTTCTCTGATCATGCAGGAAGGACATAGGTGGGAACTCCGGGGACCAGAAGAAGTACTATTCCAATTACGGCATCAACTATCCTAAACACTACCAAAGGGTACCTAAGGAAGCCATTTGGGATGTTAAACATGCAGGAATTTTGTGGTATGGTCGCTTTAACATAGCACTTGTTGGGGTCACTTATCAAAGTATCAGCCGTCGTGAAGAGGAAAAAATATGCCCCTTCAAGATTGGTTACACCGGATTTTATAACACTTGAAGCGGAGCCATCTCCACACACGACATCCACCGGTGCATTGGATATCGCGGTGTAAGTTCCTGCTTGGGACAGAGAAGTGTTGCTGCGCTCAACAGTTCCTGCAAGGATAGCACCGGCGATGGACGGAACAACGGTGTTGGTATTGGCATTGGCTGGTTGAGCTAATGGAATAGTGACTGAGACAAAAAGGAGAGTGTTGATCGAGGGAAGTGTTGAAGGAAAGGGTGCCATAACTGATTTTTTAAGCTGATGCTGGCTAGTTGGTTTGTGACTTTGCTGTGGTGCTAGGGGTCCTAAACCAGTGCCAATTTATAGGAAAACAGAAGGGGATTCTCAACTTGGCATTGATTATAAGATCCATTTGTCCATTGGCTTTATTCTGAAGCCCATACCTGTGAGCGATTGTACCAGTCTAACAAACCAAACCAGGAGTATGGGATTAAAACAATTCATGTGGATATTGACTTGATTCTTTTCTCAATCTTAAGGAAGCATGGGTTGGACTGAGATGAGTACTGACCCTAACAGAATAACTTCAGCAGAGTATTCTAGCCCTGAATTGTATTTAAATCAATGGCATGTAACAACCTTTGGCAATTTAATTATTAATTTCCTCTCCCACGAGTAAGAAAACAGTCTCCCTTGGCTTCTTATACAGGCTGGTGCAGAATATATTAAAGCAAAAAATATTACAGGTACAAAAGCAAAAGGGGCAGAAGGAATATAATTAAATGCTATCATTCAATTGAGTTCAAAGAATTAATTGATCCACCTTCCAACCTACAGGATCGGTAACTAGTTTTAATTTGACTAATCATAGGCAAGAATTCTTGAAACATACCCCAAATTAGTTACACAAAAATTAGTTAGTTGACTCTGAGTACAACATATTCATCTATGTTCTATCCCAAGTCCCAACAATCATCAAGCATCAGCCGAGCCTTCCTTTTCCTGGAAATGCAATGCAACCGGCGAATTTCTACCAGAAAGTTGAGAGCGTATGATCGATACCTTACTAGTTCCTGTTCTTTCTGCTCCAATTGAGATAATACATCAGGGAAAATCTCTTTGGGACTGTTTTTCAAGGCCTCAATTTTTTCCATATCAAATTGTCCATAAAATCTCTTAAAACATCTGAAACGAAGTCCCCTTAATGGATCTTCAGATTCTGGGGAGGAATTTGACTCAGGATCTGATTCAGGATCGAACTCAGAATCTGGCTTCAAAAGCCCCAAGACTTTCTGCAGGCGTCTGATTGAAGTCCTCAAATTCGACAACAGCACTTCCAGTTCATTCATGTAATCATCGATTGTAAAAACCCGAATCTTTTCAACTTCTTTTCGAGTTTTATGGTCTTGATCGACAACGAAACCCTCGAATTCATATACCAAATCAGCATGGCCAATTAACAGAGTAAAAATCTTCTCAGAAACTTGTGCGATATCTAACTGACGATCCTTATACTTGATCATCATCTCCAAGAACGATTTGTAAACTTCAGGATTGCCTGCGAATCGAGCCCTGACTTTGTCCAAAAACTCGTGGCATTCTTGCCTTCTGGATTCAAAACGGGGATATTTCTTGTTTCTGTTAACAATCCGAACGACCCTTTTGGTTTCTTGTTTTTTAGGCAAGAAATTCTTGAACCCTGAACTCAAATTTCCGCAGCCTTCAAATAAAGCTTCAACAGTAGCAACTAAACCTTCGCGACTCAGTCTGTGATGGTAGAAGTTATCAAGCGCAGAACCAAATTGTTCATACTTGCTTTTTCCGTCATTCAGATAGACAAAGACTTCTTTTACACGTTTGATGAATTCTAAGGCATCATCCATGGTTGGGTTTTCCGTAGATTCTTCCATGGTTTGGCCGTTTGAATCCTTCAGATTTACTTGAACACTAAACATGATGGTACAACAATAAATCCCATATGAATTAATTTATATATTTTTCAATAGATATAGCAAATCCGTATTCCTTTAGGAGTTGGATACTTGGATGATGAATATTCGTATTCGAGTTGGATTCAAATTCCATTTTCTTATATTTTTGTTTATTTTTTGTTAGTTTCCAAAAACAAGGAAAGTAACGGTATAAAAAAGAGGCATGTAAAGTGATTAGATCGATTTATGTGAACACCACAATGTGCACCTCGTACTAGGTGGTGGAGAACTTAAGCAACCAAATACTGATTAGAATTTCAATTAATGTTGCTTAAAATAAATTGTTTTTAAATTAATAATGGATTTTCCTAATGAATGCTTGGGACACTCATCAATATATATAAATTATGCCTAATTCACCATGTGAGTGCGTACACTAGAATTTATTGCGTTTACATGTAGACATTTTTCAAATTCATTTTATTTTTGGCAAAAAATTAATGCTTGAAACCATCTAACGAGTGTCTCAAGGGCCCACCTTAAACAAACTCTGGCAAAATTTGCAAGCAAAATCTTGATCAAATCTAAAGTTTGTCTTCTAAACATGCAAAATAATTTTTCTCTTTTTATGAAGAAAATCATAAAAAGAGAAAAATCAATAATAGCAAGTAAATTCGGTAAGACAATTAATCGTTAGCCGTGATTACTACGTTCTTGTCTATTTCGACAAGATTGAACATTTTGTAATTTCCAACAAGGTAAATAATCTTCATGAAAGATAACCTAGTTGTCGAAAGTTTGAAGATTGATATTTGTACCCTTTTCTTAAAATGTTGTTAGATGAAGGTTCTATTAATTTTGATAATTTTGACATAGTCATACATAAGAGATTAGGAAATTCAGAACACTATGGGATAAATATTCAGACCACAAGGCAAAAAGATAAAGTGTATAACAAAGAAATTTTGTTGAGTTCAACAGTTTTATAAAAGGTTTAGTTAACAGGTGTTTAGGGTACTCGTTAAGAGGGGCCTCAATTGTTAAATTTTTTAGAAAAATAAAATTAATTTGGGAGAGTATTTAAATGCCTTTATAAGAACATAATTAAATAATTGTTTGAAGATTGATATTTGTTTGAGAACATAATTCAATAAGCCTTTATCATATTAAATAATGTGTAATTTGAAAATTTTAAATTTATTTATCGCTTTATTTAGTTCATAATACTAAATAAAATGATTAAATTTAATTCTAAAAGCATGAAATTTAAACTTTTACTACAAGTACTTTCAACCTCAAAAACTGCACTCCTAATTTTATGAAAGATGTTCACCAAACGCTTCAAAACTACTTTTAATATTTAAAAGTGCATTTTTTTTAATCAAAAGCACTGCAATCCCAAACCGTCCTTAACAGTGTATATTGGAGACATAGGGAATGAAGGATAGATACTATTAAGCATTTGCAATTGGAATATCACGATAATTATTAACCATTTTGGGTTTCAAGTTAAGTTTTCCACAGCTGGGCCAGAAAAAATACTGAGTGGACGTCGTCCCTCCTGTTGCTAGCAAACAACCAACTGAAGAGGCCTTTCTATGGTGGTCAAAAACAAAACTTATCTAGAAAATTTATGTATTTCAATCGATTTTGATGGCAAAAATGCTCTTCAAAATTATGACTTGGACATCTTAGATATAATTGTTTGATCTAGTCATGATTTAATTTTAGTTTCAAATAATTTCGTGAGATTGTAAGTCATATTGTTATGAAATTATAGAGGAGGATATAAATCTCACACAACAGAAGCATTTTCTTTTTCTATCTAATGAAAATCCCAAAAGCTGAACATCTGAGCTTGTAGGTCTATTCGAATTGCAAAGCTCATGCACAAATTCCTATTCAAGCGTTACTTTATATTGAAAAGTTAACTCCTAAAAGAATTTGGGTATAATCAAACTTGACATTTTTATTTAATTATTTTTCGCGTAAAAGAAAATGAACAAAAGAAGCATGTATCCGGCTCATTATCTTCTCTTAAATAAAATGTATAAAAAAACCAAAACCTTTTGTTGATAATCCAACTTTTGGTGATTTTTACTAATTTAGAAAAGAGGAATAGATTAGATATCTTACTTTTTTGTACACACATACCTATATTAAAAAAAAAAAAAAAGACTATTAGCAAATCTGGTTGAATAAAATGGAGGACGTAATCACTAGTCTTAAATATGTAATGGCCTGTAGTAATATTCTTAATTTTCCTTATATGGATTGGTTAGGAAAATTTAGAGCAGTGATCTCCCTTGTCACCAACCTAAAGGCTGAGATCCTTAGATCTTTAGCCCATATTAAGCACCAACTTCTAGTGAAGCCAGTGGATGTTACATTGAGCTCCTCATGTATAACTATACTCACCTATGGACTTATCTGTAGAATCTTTCATCATTTTGATAATAACACTACTAATATTTGGATCAAATAAGCTAAAGTTAGCTGATGGCTATTTTGTAAGAATATAAAACAAGTAAAAGTAAAATGAAATGCATGTTGTTGTCTATGTTTTGCTAATGAGATGTTATACTCTCCTATTACTTACACAAGATTCAATTACATCCACAAAATCAGAAGCTTAGCTGCATGCACCAAATGTCCAAAAACAATGTTCTTACAAAGTGGAGAAGTGAATAAAAATTCAATTGTACAACTCAAAGAAATAAAATGTACATAGAAATTTTAGAAATTGTAGGGTTAAATATGATGTATAGGTTAATGTGCAGCACAAGTTGAGGAAATTTAATTTGTGCCACCGCTAAGTTTAGACTCAATCCTTTTCAACTTGAATTAATTGCTATATGCACACTTAAACTATTATTGATTCACACTATGTACATAAATTGCCAATCTTACAATTTTAGTATTTCATACTATCACTTTATTGCACATTGTTTGATTGATTTTAAAAATTAATGAATTGTCCTGTCTTATTTTTTAAGGAAAAGACTTTACTATCCTAATTTATGGCTTTCTCTTAAAGTATTGTTATCCATTTAGGCCTGCTAAATTCTTTTTATTCAAAAAATAGCTTCCGCATTTTATTGGTCTTCAATAAATTTGAGCAATATGTTGCAAATTAAGAGTTTAACATGCAAACTACAAATTGGTGATAGTTTGAGCTTGCAATTTTTTTTTATTTTATTTTTGGGGTAAGTTTGAACTTGCAATTTGCATACACTCTTTCAACTTCCAATCTAACATGGTTTGAGAAATTTCCAAGTTTGTGATGAAATTTAAAAAAATTCTACAAAAGGGGTGATTTTGGTGAGGTATTCCGTAGGGGGTCTTCGCATTCCACGAATGTGAGCTCAGCAGAATTTTTCGCATTCGCGGAATGCGAGCTCTACTTATTGAGCGAATGCGAGCTCTCCCAAATTTAAGCTTTGGGAATTTAATCTCTCCCAAATGACACCTGCACTGGCTCATGGAGATCTTTATATGTTGCAGCCACTGCCTGCAGTCCTTCATCGCATACCGAGTCAAGCACCTGCATAAATCAAGGGTAAGGAAAACCAAAAGATTGACAGAATCAACATTCAAACGGAAATTCCATTTACTTACCCACAAAGTCTGGAGCTTATGGCAATGATAGATAAAGGATTTCAGTTGTTCAGTACTGATTGTGGCGTAGCTAAGATTCAGAGAGGTAAGGTTAGCACACACTAGAACTATTGCAGGCAGATAATGAGCATTGATTTCTCTGAATCCAGAAAGGCAAACTAGAGATTTGCATGCAGCAAAAGCAGAAACGTAGTCTGGCTCCTGTTCACCCTGAGCAACAATCTCTCCGGGGCCTAATGAACCAGTTCCCAAGTGGGTGAGCTGTGGAGCTCGAACCATCAAACGATAGAGCTGCACAATTGTTACATGTCGATTCAATCTAAGCTTCTTCAAAGACGGTGACTTAACCACAAGTCTCTCCAATGCCTCAAAATTAATAGGGGAGTCCACACAGTCAAATATCAAAGACTCGAGACAAGTTCCATTCTGTGGAAAACATGAAATCCAGTCCACTTCATCTTCTACCAACTCTGACTCAATCAAATTGAGCACTCTAATCTTCCTGAGATCACGTAAAAACAACTCACATTACACAAAAGAAGATCACATTAAATGCGAGCTCACTGACCTCGCATTCCCAAAATGCGAGCTCAGTGAGCTCGCATTCCCGGAATGCGAACACCCTATTTGTAGAACCCTCTCCAAGAAACGCCCTCGTTGTAGAATTCTTTTTTTTTTTTTTTCATCATAAACTAAGAATTCACCCAACATGGTTTCCACAATGATGTGCTGAGTTGCCACTAACTGTGGGATCGGACTCTGCAGCCACCACAGTAGAGTGGGCTATGTTTGTTCTGGTTAACCATCCTCAAGAGCGGATGGTTAAAGAAAAATGATTTTTTATTTTTAGAAAATAAAGAAAATTGACCTAAATGGGACTAAAAAGTGCGACGATTTTGCCCCAAGAATAATAGTTTAAAAGGGTTTTTAATGAAAATAAGGAGTCGCCACTTGTTATTGAGTTAAGGTGTACCAAGTCATCTAAAAATGAATTTTAGATAAAAAGTAGAAAAAATCCTTTTTAAATGACTCCAAATCTACGAAAAATCAGAGAAAAGTGTTCGGGAGTCACATTTGAAGAAAGGGAAGGCAAGGATAAAATCCAAGGCACCCTTTCAATCTAGCCAAGGCTAGTTGCGTGATTTAGTCAAAGATTTTCTTATTTTAATCTAAAAATTTATCACATTTAGAAGTCACTATCTGGATGCAAAAAACCTAGACCTAGGAGTATATCGGAATATCTCTTCGAAGTTTAATTTGTTCAAATCGCATTAGTTGTGGCGCCCAAAAAGTGACTCTTTGAAGAGGTCACGAATTTTGCAAAAAATGAGACTCGAAAGAGCGAAAATGATAATAATATACAAATATACGTGATCTAAGAGAATGCATCATAATGGGTGCGGGGAACTAATACTCGTGACTTTTCAACTTTCCCTTTAATAGAGGGAATACGAGCGTGCTAAGGCTAGAAAGCCAAACTCGTCCATATCCCATATTTAAGGGGTTTTTCCCATCTAAACAAGCAAATGATCTACTCTAGTTCTAATTCTTACATAAAATGCCAGTCTAATGTCATGTATCGCATATGGGGATAAGGGATATACATATAAGGAGAGAACATGCATGGGATAAGGGATATACGTGTAAGGAGGGATGTCATGCAAAAATGATAAAAGATCCTAGAAAGTAAAAAGATAGGCATGAAAATGTAGTGTAGTCACACAAACATGATCTAGTGAGTGAATGGTTCCTAAGGGTTTAGCGTTGGACTAACCCACATCTATGAATTCCCACTAGCGTTGGGCTAGCGGAAAATCGAGGGAAAATGCCACAACTAGCGTTGGACTAGTGTGGTGACGTCACACATTGAGTACAGCTAAACTAATCATATAAAACCTAATAAAGCAAGTAAACACGTAATATCACATAAACACGTAGCACATAAGCATGAAATCTAGATGCAAGGCCCTAAGAAAGCTTGTAACACGTAACACCTAAGCATGCAAAACACACAAAGCAAATAAAGTAAATAAAACCCTAACTATTACATTTGGGGGCCCTAACTACAATCTAAAGGGGGAAAGAATTAAATAAAATGAAATAATAACCTAACTATTACAATTTTGGCATTTAATTGCCTTCCAATTAATTACAAATTAAATTAAAATAAATATACAAAATTGAAACAAATAAAGTGACTAAAGAAATAAATATAAAACATTCAAAAGGCATGCAATTAAGCACATAGGGGGCACATAGGGTCGAGTAAAATCAAAATGAGGGATAGAGTGTACCTTCCTTGAATTGGCACCCTAATGAAATGAAATTTTCTTATTTATCCTCCAAAAACAAAGAAAAGGTCAAGGCATCACTTTAATTAACAAATAATCACATGAAATGGAAATAAACACGAAATTGAATCACAGGCATTCAAATAAACTAAACAATCCATATTCATCAAACTAAAACAAACAAGGACCCAATTGAAAGAATTAAAGAAGTTCGAGGGATCAATTTATTATTATTACAAATATTAAGGATCCAAAAGGAAATAAATTAAGATTAAGGGCTTAAGGTGAAACCTATCAAAACTAAACTAAAATTCACAAAAAAATAAATGAAAACCATTTGTTACAATTAAACAGCAAAATACCCAAAAATTTTACTAAAATCCGAATCAAAATCATAAATCTCTAAACCTCAAAGTTTCATCCTAAAATTCGTGAATAATTTGTCCAAAGACCACATTACAGCATGCCAAATTGCCAATCAAAAAATAACATTTAACTGGGACCAAATTGATTAGTTTTCCCAATTTTCCGGGCCATAATAGCATTAAATGCATATCAAGGGGTTAAAAGGCAGTTTTTTCTTTTTGATTTGCATGCAAGCTACGTAGAAGAAGCTTTCTTTTCTGCACCATTCCAGCAGCAACTTTCTTTCCATTTAGCCGAGACATATCCATGCAAAGCAACCCAAGAAATTCCTAATGGATTTGATAACTCAACTCAAATGAAAAGAACTTGGGACAAAGGGGAGAGGAAGATAAAAGCACAACGGAATGCTATGATCATTTGCTGAAAATTCGACTCAGACTTCCAAGAAAAACAAACTCAAAACAAGATAATGAACGCTGATGGGCTTTACCACTAAGCTCCCCAACATGCACACGACATCTCAGTCAAACAGCAAACAAATCAAGCATTTCAAGCAAGCAAATCTTTCACAACAATTCTTCTACAACTCTCCTAGATTGGTTCTACCCAAGTACAAACCGAAAGGAAATGAAATCCAAGCCAAATCATGCAGCTGATGCTTTTTATTTCAAAACTAACACCCAAGACACACAAGACAGAAAAAAAGGAAACAATGGCAAGAGAATCATCAAAGAACAACCATGTTAAAGCTGTGGAACAAGCTCAGCAAACCAGCGGCAAAAAGGTTTGACAGTTCATGCATCCTCTTAGCAGAAACCTCCTTTTCTTTCGCTGGTTTCTTGAGCTGCAATTTCTGGGTTTTGAATGCAATCTTTTCCGTCTAAACATTGCTAACGACTCAACCAACAACAGCTTGGGCCAAAGTTACAAATTCACCAAGCATTCTCTCCACTTTGTGACCCTAAAAACTGAAAATTTCATAGGAAAAGAAAAAGCATGCGAAATCTGAAAATTTCTGCAACTTTCGACCATGGCTTTCTTCCATTTCATCACGCAAACAAGTCCAACGAATATCAAGACTTTGGGTCAAAACAAACGAACACTACAAGTCTCAATCATCAACTAAACCAAATACTATATTTTGTTGCAGAATTAAAGCAGAAAATCTGGGTTGACCAACAGTAAAAGAAAGAAAAAAAAAATGCAGCAAGAACTTCTCTGCAGCTTCGCACTTCTCCGCTGCAAATTTGCAGCTTCCCCCCCTCTCACGCGGACATTTTTATGCAAAACTCAAATGAAACCCATCAACTAAACTCACATAAACCTCAAAACTTTTGTTCCCCCCAAACCATTCCAAACCCACGGATTTCTTCATTATAAGTCGAAAGAACAGAAAACAACGGGAAATCCATAACTAAACATGGATGGAACTCTACAAGAACCAGCGAACTTAACAGGAAACAAACAAAGAAAACCCTCCTTGACACACAATCTTAGATCAAAGGCCTTCTTCTTCCCCCCCCCCAAACCCAACCAAATTCAGAGAAATTTCTAAAATTATAATGATTTTTAAAAAAATTCTACAAAGGGAGCATTTTGTGTATGGTTTTCTATCCTTGGGGTCTTCGCATTTAGCAAATGCGAGTTCTTTTAGCTCGCATTTGCTAAATGCGAAGTCTCCCTGAATTTTTCCAACACCGAAATAAAAAAAAACAAACAAAAAAAATCAGACCTCGCATTTGTGAAATGCGAGGTATATGAGCTCTCATTTTACAAATGCGAGGTCATAAATACCTCGCATTTGTGGCAATCGAAGAGAAAGGCAGATTCGAGCCTCGGATCCGAGAGGTGAAAATGGATCCGAACTCGAATTTTTAGGATCCGAGGCCTTTTTTATGGATCCGAGCCCGGATCGTTTGTACTCGGATACACTGCTCCGGAAGTACAGACGAGGGCTCGGATCATCTCTTTAGTCACACGGATCAGGGCTCGAATTTTTAGAATCCGAGGTCTTTCTTTTATGGATCCGTGCTCGGATCGTTTGTACTCGGATACACTGCTCCGGAAGTATAGACGAAGGCTCAGATCGTCTCTTTAGTCACACGGATCCGGGCTCGGATTTTTAGGATCCGAGGCCTTTCTTTTATGGATCCGAGCTCGGATCTTTCGTACTCGGATACACTGCTCTGGAAGTACAGACGAGGGCTCGGATCGTCTCTTTACTTGTCTTGGCTATATCAATCACTTACTTATAAAATTAAGTAAAAATGAAAATATCATTAAACATGCAAAATTCTAAGCATAATTTTCCTTATTTAGCCAAATATACCTTCTAAAATATAAAAATCCTAATTGCATAATGACTAATTCCAAGTCAAATAAGAACTAAATTTTTCCAAAATACATATAATATTTTATGTAATGGAAGAATTAGACACTTAAAATTGAACATTTTGGCCATTTAATTGAAAGAATTGCAATGAAATATTGGAAAATATTTTAGAAAAATTTTGACAGAGTTTCCCCATAAAAATGAATGAAACTCCCTGCCAACAACCTCAATTTCAATAAAATTAACCTCATGACAATATTTCCAAATATAATTCCAATATTTTTAAGCCATAGACAACTAAAATCATGCATTTCAAGACACAATTACCCATAAGATCAAGTAATCCCTCCCTCACACTTAAAAGCTACAATGTCCTCATTGTAGAGGAAGGTTAAAGAAACTAAAACTTCCCTCAAAATAAGTGGTGATTCAGTGTGAAGCCATTAATCCTCACGATCATCGAAATTATGTCCACCATGAAACAAAAGAGTACAAAAAACCAAAAGTAGCACAAAAGATCCCAAAAGAAAACTACAATGTTTATACCGAACCCAATAAAAGAAAAATAAAGCAACAACGGATGTAATCAGCTAAAAATCTTCATGGCTACTCAGAACGAGGGTCTACTGCCTCCTCAACTCCATGAGGACCATGTGAAGTACCAATATGCCCCTCCTCATGCTGAAGTGTTGGAGTAGGTGACCATCGGATATGGAAATGATCCTCGATCGCACAAAAATGGCGATCATGTCTGTCGAGTCGCTCAGTCATCATCCGCTCCGTCTGGTTAATGCGCTCGACGACTCGTGTCTCCATACAACAAATAGCATTGAGAAACTCTTGCCACTTGGATCGCGGCGGAGATGGTGGTCGTGGAACGGGAGGAGGAAGACTCTGTTGTGCCTTCGTCTCTTGAGCTTCCGCTTGTGGTTCAGTGTGAGGTGGAGGCTAAGCAGAAGTCGAAGCCTCTCCAGTGTCTCGAACCAGAACAGCTCCAAAATCAGTAGGGATATCCAAGGATTTAAGTATCAAGACACTGACCTCCTCGGTGGACCTAGTGACAACGGCCCGCTCGGTTCCAAGAGGAACCTTGAGCTTCTCAAAAAGATGGGAGAGCAGTTGAGGAAATCCGAAGCAGGTCTTGCCAGCCCTCATTCGAGCGGTAGTCCGCATGTAGCTGATGATGATGCTGGGTAGAGGAATACCGGTCAACTGTCTACCCACTCCATGCATAATCTTATCCAGAAAATATAAGTCACTATTACGGAGCTCCCGTTTTCCACTCCTTTTGGCACCACATTAAAGGCAAAAAGATAGGCGATTAGGTGGTACCGATACTCGAAGGAGTCGGCGTATACCGTGAGCTTTTTCGCACTTCCTCGCTCACGGTACTGACCCTTAAGACGTGCCACGGTCTCTCCCACTTGCCATGGATCACGTGCCTTGAACTCCTTGGTCAATTTAACATCTTCTCCTTCATCTTTGAGTTTGATGAATTTGGCGATTGCATCCCGATTTAGATCAACTCTTTTGCCTCGAACCCACGAGACGATGAGATTGCCACTGTGACTCTGTTTGTTTTTCACATTGGCATAGAACTCTCGGACCAGATTGGGGTAGTAATGCTTCAGCAAATTAAGGATAGTTTCCTATCCAAGACGTTTGAATGCCATGGAGACCTTGTAGTGGTCATCCATCTCCGGTGCCAAATATTTTTCAATAATGATTTCTTTGTTCAAACCGGTCTCGTACCACTGTTGATTCTCGAGCGAGGTGAAACGAGTGGTATCGTAGTCAAGAAATGGCTCATCACGGCTCGTGGACACTGTCTTATGCCGTGAGCGTGGAGGCGACTCGGGTGAAGGGGATTTCTCCACTGGTGACTCCTCAGGCGAGGGAGTGCGTTCCTTACTTGAAGAGGGGGAAGGAGTGCGAATAATAGCCCTTCTTGTGTAGACCATGGTGCCTATATCAAGAACAAGATCAATGCACATTAAAAGCAATCTAAATTCCTTGAAAATACATTTCAAAAAATGTTGGAAAATAATTTGAAAAAAATTTCGGCAGAGTTTCTCCTTGTAAAATGACGAAACTCCTTGCCAACAATCAACATATTGAAACAAATACTCTACTTAACACATTCTCAAATCCACTTTTAACATTGAGAAGATATATTTTCTATAAGGAAATTAACTCTCACATGATAAATCCAAATGTGTGAGATTTAAAACCAATTGCAAGCATAGAATATTATCTCAAAGTAAATTGGACTATCAAAGACAATGTGCTATTAAGTTAAGCCTTAATCATCAATTGAACACAACATCTCCTCATGCATTACGAAAAACATCCTCAATTCAAACAATTCTCAGCTTTTGTCTATTTCCCTCAAAGCAATGCATAACAATCCACTATACCTACTACAATTTATCATCACTTTGCATAAAATGAACTTCATTTCAAACAATCAAATGCCACATATACAAAGAAACAAAAGTATAATGTGCGTTCATGAGAAAAATTATACAAAATTTATCATCATATTAACAAATTTCTCAATTCTAAGCAAACAAGCATTTCTATTGACATATACTAGCACAATATAGCAAAATTAAAGCATTAAAATCCAAAATTTATGCATTTCCCAAATTTATAGAAAAATACAAAAATTGAAGAATTGAGAAATGTGAAATTCCTTAGAAAGTTGAAAATAGTTACCTCAAATGTGTAGAGTGATGATGGAAGGTGATAATGATGCAAAAATGGAAGAGAAACAAGCCCAAATTCAACCTCAAATTTGAAAAAACTAGGTGTTGCCCGAATTTGTTTTGACGATGAAAATCCTCAAAATTGATGTTTTGGCCTCGAAATCGTTGAGGGTTAATGCTCGCAAGAGGTTAGAGAAGGTTTTTATTGTGAAAAATTGAAAATTTTATGGATGAAATGGAAGATTGGCGGAAGGGATTAAGGTTTCGGTGAGAAGAAGGAAGAGAAAATCTGGAAAATGAAGAATCGAGCCCTCGGTTTCATACATATCGCGAACCGATCCGAGCACGGATCGGTTCTGGATGTCCTCGGATCCGACAAGGCTCGGATCCGTCTCACCAGAAACACAGACGATCCCTCGGATCCATCTAGGTTGACTTGGATCCGAGCTCGTTTCTTATGGATCCGGGGTCGGATCCTTCTGGATTGACTTGGATCCGAGCTCGGATCTTTCTTTCTCTGTACTAATTACAAAAACTGTAATTTTTCAAACTTTTTCTCCCTTTTCCGGCCAATTGAGAAATACACATTGGACAAACTTTTTATCAATTCCAACCTCCTACGCACATGTCATATACAATAAACACAATATCTAACCTTTCAAAACACATCAAACACATCCACATTGCAAATCGAGGGATGAGGTTCTTTGATCATTTTTGTATTTTTACACAAAAATGGCATTTTTAGGCATTAAATGCACATCAAATGAGTCCATGAGCATTGTTATATATTGAAAAAGTTAAATTTCTTAATCAAATGATTATTACGTGATTATTTATGTTATAGAGTACAAGATATACTTTGCTATAAATGCTCCATGTGTAAAGATCCAACATAATAATCATTTCCAAATTTTATTTGTTTATTGTAATTTATTATGATTAATAAATATATATATATACATACATTTACTTTTTTTTGAAAAAATTTTGACAGAATCTCCCCTTAAAAGTGGACTAAACTCCCTGCCAGCAAATCCAAAATAGACAACATTTAATCTAGACAATATTTCCAACAACTTGTCCAAATATTAAACATAAAACTACTAAAAGTCCCACACATTTCCTCCCCTACACTTACAATAATATTCATAACACGAGCACATAATTAAAGTTTCGAATATCAATGATGTCTAAGTTTTCCATGAGTGCCACATCCTCTGGCTTTGTGTACTCTTTGTGTTCGACGTGGCTGGGCTGGCATCACTATATCGACTTGAGTAATCTGTGACTCAGGTCTAGCATCAAGTGCTTGGGTACTTTGGCCTGCATCTGTACCTCCTACATGTTGTTCACCACTGCCATAATGTAAGTCTGTATTGGGCGTAAATTCCGCCATAGGCACTGGGGATCTAGAATGGCCAATGGACTTAGGGGTGCCCTGATACTCAGTAGCCTATGACCCTCCATCAAATCTAGTTTGGACGGTGGGTTTTGGTGACCGGAGTCTACGACGCCGTCCACCACCATGCTGACCTCCGTGAACATTCCTAGGAGCTCTTTCAACGCGGCGTGGGTCAGCTGGTTGTGAAATTTGTTGTGGTACTCATGGAGGGTGAAATGCAAGTCGGGATGACTCCCCTACAGTTTCCAATGTTATGGATGCAAAATCCTTTATTGCATTAAAATAATTCGTGTGTTGTTCGTCACTCTGTGCTAGAGAAGTCTCAGCCATGTAATATACTTGAGACATAGCATCCATCTGGAGTGCAAATATTGGAATGAATAAGGATTAATAGAGTTAAATCTTAACAAATTGGATGAACTCAGAATCTATTTCAATAATTGTAAGGAAACCTTACTAGATATTGTGCTCTAGCGCTATCACCCTGAAAGCCCTCCGGAAAAACGGGATGCCTAGTAGGATTTGAAATATATAGCACTGTCCGCTCGCGATACCATTGACGACACTTATCGGATGGATATGTAGAATCTTCAGTTACAGCACCGTTTTCCACATGCATACGCCGATCAGTCCACACATCAATATATACTCCATGTGTAGTTATCCAGTCTTGATTCCCCTTGCCACGACGATCAAGAGAATGCAGTGCCTGTAGATTTTCAGTCATTATTAGATCAGGCACGGGCTGATGATATCCGAATTGCCTCATAACTCGATTAGGAAGATGTGGATCGACAACTTCTCAACATATGAGATACGTGACAGATCTTCAAATGCCGTTTCCTGCAGTACAATATGCAGGCAGAGAAGTGAGAATATCGTCCGAGTATGGCTGCCATATGAACTGCAAGACCAATAATTATTCAATGACATACATACAAATGAGTGCACAATAATTATCCTCCATTACACTTAGAATTTAGAAAATTTGGGCAGCATTTCCCCTATAACTGGACGAAAACTTCCTGCCAATCAAATCATTTTGACGATGTTCAAGCATAATCTTGTTGCTATACAACCAACATATACGAAAATTTTAAGCATCTTACTCAGATATAACGGCAAAGAGCAATCACAATGATATCAAAGGATAGTTAGTGTACCTCTCAGGCACATAAGCCCGTCAACTGATCTCGAAATATAGATACCACATGTCTTGCCACTCTGTGTACATCAAATTCAACATTCCACCTACGGGAACGAATTCCGAATACTGTGTCTTAAAGGAGATAGTTGATTGCTATTAGTATTATAGAAATATATTTGATATACATACCAAGCTCCATATAGACCAGGATAGTGCTCTTACGGCTGCACTCGATCAGGGTGCATTGTTGGTATACGTTTCCACGCCTATAGCTGTAATTAAATTATATTTGAATATATTAATTGACCATGTAATAATTCTATAGTTAAATTTAGACACGTTGAATGAGGCAAATGTACCTGGAGCGAAACTAATGGTCCCGCAATGGCCGATCTAGAGAGAGATGTGGCTACACAATGATCAATACAGAGTTGCTAATATCGTACTACCCCAACTATATTGCCCAACAGTTTTCAAATCTCGTAGTAATGGCATATACAACAGCGAAACTTTATTACCGGACTTATCCGATAATAAATGACCGCCTAATAGCAGGAGCAGGTATACGCGGGCCCGCTGTCTACATTGGACATCCAAAGTATCGGGTGCCAACTCTGTATCTAATACTCTAGATAAACACCCCAACTTGAGCCGTTGCCCATCAAAATCTGACATCGTTGGAGATAAACCAATCAACTCCTCACATATATTCATCCACTCCTGAATACTGTGAGATGTATCTATCCCTATAACTGGAGGACCATCTATGGATAGACCCTACAGAATCTCTACATCCTGTAAGGTAACAGTAGTCTCTCCAACGGAAAGATGAAATGTATGAGTCTCGGGCCGCCATCGCTCCACTAAACTAGTGATCAAAGCATGATCGAACATCATATATCCACAGTCAAGTACCCCTTCAAAGCCAGCCAATCGAATATAATGCCGAACATTCTCAAGGATAGGTGTATGGTCCCAAAAATACCTATCACATCATCTGACATCAAGCTGATCACCTAGAATGTGCCCGTAAAATATAGAATGTGCCTGGTGTGCAGTGCTTGCTGAGATTATATCATACACAAATGAGTCCGGATGCAAGGCTGCCTGTGTAGGAATGTCGGTCATACAAAAAACAATAGCTGCAAATACATTATGTAACATATAAGACTTCACACATTTGAATAGTAGAATATAAGTTTCTAAAACTAATGCAACACTTTAAATACAGAGCTGCTAAAAACGACACAAAAATATAACGAGTAAAATATTGATCAACAAAATATATCTCATAAATCATATTAATTTCATAATCCAAAAAATGGCAGATATCGGAGTACACTGGTTCCTATCCCTAAAACGGATGATGTCAAGCTCTAAAATTTGGACAATTTCTTCTATTATGACCCGATTGATGACAATTTGTGCATCTTCTTGGTTTCTCTGGGTCTCTCTCATCAATTTCATTCTGAATTCTTCTAGTTCGTACCTTTTCAGCCCGACGTGCAACATATTTACTACTATCTGCTCGTAACTCCCAATCTGGTTGGAACCAAGTATCCGGATGTGGCAAAGGGCTAAACTTTCCTCAATACTGCACCGTCCACCGCGTTTTTGTAAATTAGGGATCTACAAGTGCTCCAAGATTATCACCTCGGTGCCTGCACACAGCCATCACATGCGAACAGGGAAGTCTGTAACACTGTCACTTACCACAAGAGCATGTTTTATCAAAATATTTGACCGTTTGTGTATTACCCCCTTTGTCATCCATACGTCGGCCAGTCACAATTTTGTACACTCCCGATGAGCCATCGAACTCAACAACCCTGTGGATTCCTGCTTTCAAGTCCGAATTCTTAAATCGCCGCCATATTTTTGGAGGAAATGAATTACGGGAATGTCTAACATCCTCTCTTCTGGTTTTAAACAACTCAACTATCCGATGAAATGTCATATCAATACAAGCCCGGATAGGGAAATGACGTGCTCCTCTAAGTACATTATTATAACTTTCGGATATGTTGGTTGTAAAAATACCCCAACGGTTCTCACCGTCATGTGTTAGACACCACTTTTCAGCTCCAATGTTAGACAGATAAGTCTATGCATCTGGAAACATGTTCCTCAATTCTCGTTTGAATGCCCGTCACTTACGCAATTGTCTGGCTCTTCCCATTACCCAACATAACCTTTTAAGGTGCAAGCCTTTGAAGTGAGTCATTAGGTTACTCCTAACGTGTCATAGACAAAATCTATGAAAAGTCAAAGGCTCTTGCCAATAGTCATAATGTGTCATAGCATGGATGATACCATTATGCCGATTCGAAATTATACAAATAGGATACCGATCACGGGCCACATTATATCTTAGTTGTTCCATGAACCAAGACCAACTAGAAATAGTTTTTTCGTCGACAATGGCATAGGCTATCGGAATAATCTTGTTGTTGGCATCTTGCGTAACTGCAAGAAATAGTTTACCTTTATATTCGCCATGCAAATGAGTGCCATCAACACATATAACCGGTCGACACATGTGAAATGCATCAATAGCTGGTCCAAAAGCCCAGAAGACATACTTAAATGTCTTCACACGATCCGTACTATCGAAATGGTGCAACCACCTGATCACAGATCCCTGATTTGATTGCATAAGTGCATCCATATATTTTGATAGTTCGACAAAATTGACATTCTAAGAACCAAATATAAGTTCAATAGCTTTGCGTCTGTCGTACCAAGCCTTTTTATAAGAGACATCTACCTTCAAAACTTCCTTAACATGGCTTACTATATTATTTACTTTAAACCCAAGATCATCTTCAATGCTACGAACTATGTGTCTAGCAATAACCAAAGATGTAAGGCTAGCATTGCTATTACTCATCAAATCACCAACACAATTATGGTCGTTGACCCATTTGGTTATTTGTCACAATCCATGAGTCTTTTTTTTCATTGCTCGGACACACCAGTCCCATGGAGGATAGATACGTCGGCCGTAGTGGTAGTGCTCCTTTCAAATGCAAATTTACATTTGGCAACCCAAGTGTTACTCTTGCTCTCAACAACCCTGAACCCCCTATTATGATTGATAGACCATATTCTAATAGCCCTGTTCAGTTGTTGTTTGCTCTCAAATCTCATGTGCAGACTTATATTATTATTCTCCTCACTGAATGTCACAATGCACTCCAACTCACTTTCATCAGTGAGTTGATCGTCATCATCTATATTTCCAAGGTTAGAGAAGAATTTGAATCCTTGTGGAGCATCTGAGAGGTTGTCAGATGCATCAAAGGGCTGTTGGTTCTCGAGATCCTGGTGGACTCCACGTTATTCAATTTCGCCATCTGAGTCACTGCCTGACACATCAACCGACTCAGATTCTTCTACATCTTCTATATTATGCTCCGAATCATCAGCTAGAAATGTGTTACAATGACTTGGACCAGCAGTGAAATCGAAGCCATAACTACCAACATGATCCGGCGATTCTGGATCTCTATAACTTTGAATCGAGTCAAGGCCTTCAACAGATTCAACATCTGTCCTTAAGCCTGATGTAAGAAGTGGCTCTACCGAGTCCCTAACACAATCCCCATGTTGCAATTGTGATACCGATGCTGTCTCTGGTACTGCTGTACTAGATTATGGTCGAAATCTTGTTGGATCCATGTATGCATGGACAAGCGACATTATCGGACCACAATTGGCATTTGGTGAAATGAATGTGCTACTGACTCGAGGATTTTGGAATATTTCCTCCTTCTCAATATAAAGTTCTGCGATGTATGGGACAATTTCGTTCCATACATCATACATTATCTCCAGAGTTTCATCATCCACCACTGGGGAGACATTATAAGAGGTCCGGCCACGAGGTTGGTGGAGAAATATATTCAACTTGAACAGCCCCCTATCGACCCCCATATATTGATAAATTCTATCCACCAATTCATCATATCCAATTCTGGATCGTAATGAGAATGTACAGTTGGAGGTACGAGGCAAGTAACAAATTGACCCATCCTCATAGTGTATTTTACCTCCCCAATAAAGAGACACTCGCAGATGTTTCTCTATAGACATATGTGTGAAAAGAATCCCTATTTTGGAATAAAAAAAATTAGCTCATGTAGTACAAGACTATATAGCAAATAACAATCCCTACTTTTTTATACTGTTTAAATTGTGATACAAATGACATATATTTATCATTTTGAATGTGCGTTTAAGGTACAAATTAGTAAACGAATGATGTAGTCAGCATATCTAAAACTTTTCACCTTTTCCCAAAACATTTATGATGTTTTTCGGAAACACTAACCACGAAGAAAATGCGACAAATAATATGCGACTATGAGATCGCGTATTGTGTGGTCGCATATTTTTATTTGTGTGTGAATTTCCATGTGTGCTTGTGTCACCCACTTAACATTCTTGCAATGTTAAAAATATCACTAACTTCTCCTACAATTATATATTTTGTAACAAACTCACCCCTAAATTATAAAAATATTCTTAAAATATTCATTTAAAGAGAGAGATGTATTTGCTCCAAGAGAGATGTTAGCATTCAATAATTATTAGATTCACCATTTTTTGTAGGTTTACTTTTATTATCTTCTTTTTTTTGGCATATATAATGGTTAGAATGATGAGGATAATTTAATCAGAGGTAAACGTAGGAAGACTAAAAATCGAGGAAATGGGTGTTTAGGGAATTAATAATAACTGGAATTGTCAAATCTTATATAGTTTAGTTTTTTCCAATGTTTTTAGCAACAAGTTTTTTTTTTCCAAATAGCGATACTAAATATAGGATTGGTATAAAAGACAAAAGTAGTGGAGTGGGAATATTAAGCATTTTCACTTCAAACCTTGCCTTTACCTCCACAAATGTTAGCTTTAGTAAGGGGTGTTTAATATAAAGTTCGTATATAGGGTTTAAAAATTTGGAAGGATAAGGGTGCTTAAATTCAAGTATAATTCAAGTAAAAATTTGGTAACCCACCAATTATTATGTTGGTTCACCATTGCGGTCAGAAGAAAGCTGGAAAATGAGGAACCGAGCCCTCGGTTCCGTTCATATCGCCAACCGATCCGAGATCGGATTGGTTCAATTAGGGCTCGGATCCATGGGCTTCGGATCCGTTCCTCCGGATAATCAGCCGAGCCCTCGGATCCAACTGGGTTTTATTGGATCCGAGTTTGGATCTGTCTTTCTTTGCACTAATTGCAGAAACTGCGATATCAGAAAAGCCACTTCAATTCCAATAAATTGTGACAACAACAATGTCCCATAAATAGCGACAACAACAACAATGTCCAATAAATTGCCATATCAGAAAAGCCACTTCAATTCGGAAAACAAAAAATCCCAGAAAAATATTTAAACTCAGAAAAAAATTTAATTCTTGCCTCTTATACTGTTTCTGGTGAAAGGACTCAAATGGAGAAAGTCGGATGCCAAGAGAAAATAAAATGTGCAGTGCAAATGGGACTCAAAAGTGAGGGGACAGCTAGCTAGCAGTGATGGGTTCCCAAAGGGGAAGCTCTGCAATGGTCGAGAGCTTCCGTTGCTTCCGATGAGAGCTTCGGACCAGAAATACTGCGGCTCTACAAATTTGAAGAGCTTTCGAGGAGAAGGCCGAGAGATTTCCGATGACAAAGCGGTGACCAAGATAATTTTGAGAGTGAGGAGTTTTGGCTGCACGGAGAGAGTGAAGGGAGAGTGAGACAGACACCAAAGATGAAATTGGTGTCTGTCTAATTGTTTTCAAATTGACAGTACCTCGCATTTCTTGAATGCGAGGTACTCAATCTCGCATTCTCCAAATCCGAGCTTATATTAAGCTTGCATTCTACCAATGCGAGCTTGCAGCTCGCATTTGGAGAATGCGATCTTGTTTTTTCTTTTTTTCTGGAAGCACCTACCTCGCATTTGTGAAATGCGAGGTATCTGAACTCGCATTTCACAAATGCGAAGATCACAAGTCTGGAATCAGCTTTAAAAATTACCCCCTTTGTAGAATAACTTTTTTTTTTCATCACAATTTAAGAATTTTCTCCCAAATTCACGGCAAGATATACAAAGAAATAAAAACAACAGAAACAGTCATGACTCTCAATGCAGATCCAACAATCTGCTATCAAACAAGGTGGAAAACATCACCTTTAACCTTTTAAAAGGCAAAGCAAGCCATGAAATGATCGGAAAGAGCAGGTCTTGTGCTGGAAACAACTCAACTCTGGTGCTGATGATGCCGTGGGTTCCTCCAGAAACATTCGCTGTCTTTCTCCTTCCAGCTTTCTCTCTCACTCTTTCTTCTTTCGGTCTCCCCCCTCTCACTCTCCTCTCGATCTCCTTCAGCCCCCAGAAACCCTTGGTTCCTTCCTCAGCTCCGTAGGTTTCCCTCTCTTGGTTTCTAGTTCTTTCTTTTTTTTCTCTCCTGTTGCTCTTTTCCTCTCTTATTTTCTCCTCTCAGCCGCCTCTCTTTTTCTTCTTCTAGCCGTCACTCCTGCTCCCCTTTTCCACTGATTCTCTTTCCACTGATTCTCTTCCTTTTCTAGCTACAAAGATCCCTAACCCTATCATCTAATGGTGTCGACTGAATTGGTATGTTCATGATGATTTATAAGCCATTAGATGGACTTCCATTCTAGATCCTTCTTAGTTTTTGGATGAAAGCTAGGTGGCTTGAAGTTAAAATGATCCAATGGAGCCAAAAAATGAAAAAAAAAATGAATGAGAAAAAGCTAGAAAATCGCGGCTGCATTTTTAGTCCTGTAGCTTCAAACTGGTTGTACGATAAAGAGAAGAAGTAGCGCGCCTTCCTTTTTTTTCCTTATTATTTTTTGTTTTTGCTTTCCAAATCAATTTTGGGTTATACAAAACAAAATTAATTCCTAATAGAAAATACATTGCCCCCAAAAACACATTTTTCATTTATTTTAAAGTAATCGAATATGTTTTATGAAAATTTTCCTTTTCAAAATTTTAATGCAAAAATATCTTAAAAAATGAAATTATAAACCTAACTTAAAAAATAAATAAAGATAACACTAACCATCATTTAATAAAAATAAAAATAAAAATAAAAATAAAATAGTGTCTACAACATCCCCTTCCATTATACATATTAAATTCAAGAGTTTCACCATTAATACGAAAATAAGCTTATCTTCTTGGACATCAATTAGGGTACTTCCAGTGGCAAGGAATGGGTCTTTCAAGAATGATAGGTATGTTCATATTCTCTTTTATGTCTAAAACAACAAAATCAACAGATACAATGAAATGTGCAATTTTTAAAAGCACATTTTCCAAAATACCTATCAGATACTTAATTGTCCTATCCACCAACTACAATGTGATGTTGGTAATTTTCAATTCTATCAAACCAAACTTTCATGCCACTGATAGAGGTATAAACGAAATACTCGTATCTAAGTCACAGAAAGCATGAGAAAAAATTAGACTACCAATAGTGCAAGAAATGGAGAAACTCCCTAAATATTTTAACTTTGGAGGAAATTTGTTTTGTATAATCACACTACATTCCTCTGTTAATACTATTATCTCGTTATCCATAAGTTTTATTTTATTTGACGTCAACTTTTTCAAGAATCTAGCAAAAGAAGGAATCTACAAAATAACATCAATAAATGGAATGCTAATGTATAATTGCTTGAAAATCTTTAAGAACTTGTCAATCTCCCTCTCTTTCTTATCTTGCTTTAACCTGTTGGGAAATGGAACACTATTAGAGCCATTATTGAGAGAAATATTAGCTTAAGGTAAATTAATATCAATAATATCATGATCTTGTTCCATCAGCTTAACCTTTTCCTTGTTAATTTTTCCTCTTCTTGCTCCATTTGCATACCAAGATTAGGTTCCTCTCCTTGTTTACCACTACGAAGCGTGATTGCATTCATGCACTCTCTACGGTTCATCTTAGGCTTAGTTGGTAGCTTTTTAGGTTGTCTAAGGTTCAATGCATTAGCTATTTGACCAATTTTGACTTCTATGTTCCCATACATATTCATCATTTGGTTAGTCTACCCTTAACTCACTCAAACCTTTCAACGGAGGTATTATTAAACTTTTCGATCTTCTTATCTGTCTTACAAGCAAACTTCTCCAATTTCTCATTTGTGTTACTAACTAGTCTTTCGATGGCTAACTCCCAAGAAAGTTTAGTCTTCACAGGTGCAGGACTTGGCTGAAAACAGGGTGATTTGGTGGTCTAAGTTGGTTCCCTTGTTCCTTCCATCTGAAGTTAGGGTGATTATTCTGCTCCAGGTTATGTGTTAGAATATAGATATTGTTGGGTGGACAGTTGTAATTTTCACAAATTAGACCTGCACAATATTTGAACAAATAGAATCTTCATGTTCATCTCCACAAGTTGTATAACATGCCATACTTACATTGAAATTAGAACTAGAACCAACAACAACATGTTTATTAAGCATTTGAACCATATTATCCAATTTTCCAATCAACATGTTGATAGACTCTATCTTGTAAATACTTGCAGTTTGCTCAGGATTATCTCTCTCTTTAACCTATTGATAGTTGTTAGCAGCCATCTCTTCGATTAACTATTGAGATTTTCTGACTGATTTGCTAATCAAGGCTCCACCCTTGCAGAATCTACATGAGTTTTTGTTGGATATGTGAGGCTATTATATAGAATGTTTGAACAATGAGTCAATTGGGTGAACTAGGGTGTGGGCATCTTTGTTACAACTCCTAAAATTGCTCTTGAGCTTCATACAATGTCTCGCATTCTTGTTGACAAAAATTGGTTATGTGCATGTGAAGTTTGGCAGCTTTTTCAGGTGGAAAGTACTTATTTAAGAAAGTTTAAGACAAATCAGTCCAAGTAGTGAATGCGTTAAACGTATATGATTGCAACCAAACCTTGGATTTTTCTCTCAATGAAAATAGGAACAATCTAAACCTAATTGCATCATCACTTACTTCGTTAAGCTTAATTGTGTCACAAATTTCCAAGAAAATTGATAAATGAGAATTAGGGTTTTCAGTTGCATTAACTTCGAAATTGAAATTGCTGCACAATTTGAATTAATGTAGGTTTAATTTCAAAATTGTTAACATTTGTTGTAGGTCTTGCAATGCTTGTTTGTAAGCCAGTTCCAGTTCCAGGTAACGGAAAATCCCTTAATGCTCTATTTGCCTCCTCAGCCATCAGTTCAATTAGTGGGAGTTCAATTATTATTTCCCTTTCACCTTGAGCCTCTACTATCTCTTGTAGTGCACTCCTTTGTTGCCTTCTTAGAGTCCGTTCAATTTCAGGATCCAATAGAACAATGACTCGTAAAGCTCCATGGAAACACTATAATCAACCCAAAAATCAAAAGATTAATAAGAACCAAAGCCAAATGATAAAATTATCAAACTATACTATCTACGAAGTCAAAATATATCCATAACATAAAATACAATGTCTAGATTAATAAAATTTGCTGAGCCTCAATTTTGCCTTGATCCTCGACAATAGAGCCAAATTTGATGAGATTTGAACCTACGCATTAAATTTTATACTTAATTCCTCGTTCATTGCAAATATACAGGTTATTGTTGTAGTATAAGAGGAGTTAGGATTGATCCCGTAAGGATCACTACCAATTACTGAAACTTTTAACTCACTCTATTATTTAGACTAACTTGCAAGTTAACAAAAGTAAAACAACAATGATATTATAACAATGTAATGGAAAATTACTTGAAAATGCTCAATTAAACACAAATGTCCTAGGGAATAGAATCCATTAATGCACCTATGGATGAAATGGTCATTTATTACTATTGCACCTGTCTTACATAGGATGCATTTCACTCAAGCATTCAGGACTCACTTTTGCTAATGAACCGAATTTAGTCATGACTATAGTTTCTCTGCTTTCATGGTAAAATCACAATTGAAGATTTAATCTAGATCTAAAAATGCCAAGAACATCCACCTATTTAAGTGTACCACTACTTAAGATCTAGTTTCTCTAATTAAGTGTACCACTACTTTTGTATGTTTATTCATTAAGTTTCATCTATTCCGTTTTTATCATTGCTAATTATTTTCATAGATTAACAACAACTAGAATGATTTGCAAATGTTGATCAAGCATTCACAATACTAAAGATAGAATAGGTGAACTAACAAGTATAAGACATAGCAATAATCAAGCACACATAGCTTTATCTATTTATAGAACAAAAAAATCTAGCTAGACGCAGTAGATGCAAGAACCAAGTTCAAGCCTTTAATGTAACTAAACAAAAACTCTAACAATAAAGAGACTGGGGACGAAGAAAATGCTAATTCAAGTGAAGAGATAGGATTCTCTAAGTTTCATCATCTTCATTGCCATCAAATTATTGAATTGCATCAGGAGTTCTTTAAGTTTTCTCAAGAAAATGTAAAACTAAGCCAAGCTAGAAAAAACTAGAGAAAAAGTTGTTCTTGAAGCTAAAATTAGATAGGATTCTCCAAGCTTCATCATCTTCATTGCCATCAAATTATTGAATTGCATCAGGAGTTCTTTAAGTTTTCTCAAGAAAATGTAAAACTAAGCCAAGCTAGAAAAAACTAGAGAAAAAGTTGTTCTTGAAGCTAAAACTAAACTAAAGTTATGTCTTCTCTTGATTCTTGTTTTTCTTCTTGTAGAAGAGTCAACAAAAGAAGCTCCTTGAGCCTCAAATACTGATGCAATACAACCCTATATGTCACATCAAGGATAGATAGTGAACAAGCAAGTCATGCAAATTGCCAAGTTGCAACTGCAAAGAATCCATGCATGGATTGTATATAAACCGTGCCTGGATTGCCAATCCATGCATGATTTTTTGCTAGAGTTTGTAGTGCCCTATTTTTGATCATTGAAGGTAACTTGCTGCCTGCAAACTGTAGATAGAAACCGGCTGAATCCTCAGCATTCGGCTGCAGTTTCTCTTCCCCTATTTTTTCTCACTTTCCGCTCTTCATCCTTTCAAGTGTTTGGGTTGCTTCGCTTCATTTAGTCATTGTAGTGACTTCTCAATCTTCCTAATATCACTTGGTTAATCCACCATTTCACTCCTAATTGAGGTTTGATCATTTCACCCTATAAGAACACAAAACTTTTGTGAGTAAAATGAACAAAATCACAAACTTAACTAATACTAGCTCAATACATAAGTCTTGTCATTCTAATACAACCAACTCTACAACCTACAGTGACTCTGTCCACTACTGAGGCAGAGTATATGGCACTGACGGAGGCTGCTAAAGAGGGAATTTGGTTAAAGGGGCTGGTTGGAGATCTTGGCCTATATCAGGATCAGGCTAATATATATTGTGATAGTCTCAGTGCAATATGTCTAGCCAAGGATCAAGTTCATCATGAGAGGACTAAACACATTGATGTCCGATATCACTTCTTGAGATTTGAGACAAGGATCAAGGTGAAGAAAATTGGCACTGCTGATAATCCTGCTAACATGTTCACCAAGCCGGTTCCTCATAGTAAGTTCAAACACTGTTTGGACTTGCTAAATGTCCTAAGTTTCTGATAGCCCTTATGGGCATTCTGATGGTACTTAGAGACAATTCTGATGGTACTTAGAGACAATTCTGATGGTAAAAGAAGACTCTGAGTACGTCTGGCACTTCATCAGTGCGTCTGCTACATCTGTTTCCGAGAAGATTCAAGTCAAGGTAGAGACTTGTTGAAATACCTTGAATCAGATCTTCGACCTCCGCTGAGCTTACAGTATATATTAGATATTGTATCCGTTTTAGTTTGGGTCTCGGTTTTTGGGCCTAATTTTTGGATCCAGTCTGTTTTGGTTATTTGGTTGTATATATATACCTTATATCCATTCTGTACAAAATATCTGATACATTCCGAACCCTAATAGAAAAATCTGATTTCTCCCAAATTTGTTCTTGCTTGTTCTTGTTTGTTCTTCCGTTCCGCTGTATCTGTTTAACAGCAGCCATGACTATTATGTTAGCATCCGAAAGCCATGTTGGCTGGCTTTTTCCATGTTGGTGGTCACCTCGAGTGCAGTGGGGATTACTTGACTGTGAAAGACAATCAAAAGGTTCACTTGGACCCTTAGAATGGCTTATGTATAACGAACGGATGGTAACTGGAAGGAATTTTATCCGCATGGTAACTGCTATTGATGGACAGTGGCTGATTGAAATTGCACCACGTTATTATGATCTCACAAATTTTCCAGATTGTGGGGCAAAGTGTGTTGTGAAGAGATTATACACGAAGCAGGAAGAAGAAGCCCAGTAAAAAAAAGAGGAAACGAAACTAAGGAAGGAAGGCCCTAGGTCTAGTCCTTCTCTCAAAAGAAGGAAAAGATCCAGGCCTTTTAAAATACAGCTAAAACTATGTAGCGTAGGAGGCTGAAATTACTTTAACAGAGGTATTTTTGAACTGTGAAGTATAGCATATCTTGTAAAATTTGTGAAGTTATTTGACAAATGAACTCTTCTGAATTTAGAGTAGTGAAGGTAAATCTAATATTCAAGAAATCATCTTTCAATTGTAGGTCACTGGATTTGTTTGAATATTCTGATTCCTGAGAGCATTCATGATATCAAACACAGGCTGCCACCCAATTATCAGATTGGCTGCAGCATACCACTTAACAGCAAGGTAATTAATCTTCCCACTAAAAAGCACACCTTCATTGTCCTGGATAGTTGTAGATCTAGTTTAGCTCAACATTGATTGATATTGTGACTTCAGCATTTGCTATTTCTTTAGTGCTAGAGAAAGGCGGGAACATTGATAGCTTAAAAGATGAACGATTGAATAACTTTGCAGGAAATTCATCTTTAGGTTTCTTTAATTTGTTGAGTAAAATCATAAAAAGCCAATACTTAAACAAGAAGTCAAGTTCTGCGGATCCAAGGACCGAGTCTATGATCTTATTTTACTGTTGATAGAGGATCAATTTTAACCTTCTTGTTTTAGTTCCCTCTGTCAATTTAATTTAGAATTCCATCCTAAGTGGCAGCTGAGAAGCAGTACTTCAAGTTGTAAATCAATGACTGAGCTTTCAAAAGATTTTCTTAACTTGAATGTGTAGGGCATCAAGAATCAGTTTGTGTAGGTGTCACCTTGAATTGGTAATCAAGATATCAAGCCAGATCGAGGTACTGATAATAATTCCTAGTACATGAAACGGGAGGAGAAGTAGGTGCCATTTTGGCAGTGGGGTTTAAACCATACTTAAACCAATAATTCACGTAAAAATTTCTGCAGAAGATAATTAGAAGGGAACAGTTATCTATGCCAATGACGTAGCTATGTCATGGTGCCATCTACAACTAAAATTTAGGTGCTGTTACTTCAAATTGGTGGATTTTCCTGATATTTTCATTCTAGTCCATCATGAAATTCCCACAGTAATATTCAACCATGTAGCTTAATTTGTTCAATCACACGCACTCGAGAATAAGAAAGTAGGAAAACAAAATTGCCTAAAAATCTTTTATTTAACTTAATAATGCAATGCAGTTGGTTATTGAATTATGAATGAAAATTTACTAGTTAACATCGTAACTATATATGAAATCTGCAATGCTAATTTGCCGAGTCATCTCACCAAGTAAAACTTCATCTTCAGTCTAGAGTCGCATTTGCTCAATCAACATGTTACGACTTACCAGCATGATCCAGGAAGTCAAAAGAGCAAATGAGAATCCATAAGTGCATTCCAGGGTAAGGCCAATTGAATAGCTAGGCAACACTGGGATGAAATCTTAGAAGCTGAATCAGATTTTCTATTAGTTCTGTTGATACGAGACGCGGAAGCAACTTCGGATCTAGAGGAACACGATGAAGATTGGATGGAGTTGAACCCGAACTTGGACCACTCAAGAACAGATTTAACGGTAGAGGACGCCACAATCAAGTATGTGTGCTTGATTGATAAGTCAAGAACAGCCTAGGATCAACTCTAGGATGTTCAACTTAGCTTTCACAAGCTAAGGGAATTTGCCACAAGGAATGGACGAAATTCTGGAAATTTTATTCAATACTCTCAAAAATTGAATGTAACATGCGGCTTGAGGCTATTAATAGCCGTGACTAAGACCTAATAAATTGGAAAGATAACAAGAAAAGTTCGGCCAGGCCCTTGGGCCTCCACTTGACCGAAAGCTAGCCCAACTAACTATAGATCTTAAGCGAGATCCCCGTACGGCTCAGCGAGGGTACTTAACTGCAGCTTGGCCCGCTATTTGGAGCTTGAACACTTGCATCTTCAATTGTAAGCAGCATTTTAGTAGTTGTGCAAGGATATTCCAACTCAATTCCTTCAATGGCCGGTTTCTCTTGGATTTGGATGGCACGTACCAAGGCTTGGAGGGACTCCTTGAATCTCTTAGCTCGTGCTCGTGTCACTGGGCCTAGGGGCACCTTCACAGGGTCTACTTGTACACTTTGGGTCTCGTGCTCAATCGCATCATCTGTAGTCAAGTGAACTATTTGGTTTTGACAGTCAGATCCTTTTGGTAAGGAGCAATCGCAATTTGCACCAACCTAATATATACACCAAATCAAGGATATGGGGTTTAAACATTTCTTGGTGCAACTATTCATCCTCACCTTCTTGGTTGTGTTGATTAATCTTACGGGAAAAGGGGTTGGATTGAGCTGATTACTGGCCCCAATAGAACATCTTCACAGGCTGCTGACCCTCAACAAAATTTCTTACCCTGAATGTGGTTGCACCTAATGGTATATAGTATCCAGGAAAATCACATTGTATACCGCCCAGCGATCCATTCAATTAGTTGCATCAACACTGTGAAGGGTCTCAACACTCAAGAATGCAAATTGCCTGTTTTGTTCATATAGGTCAGCTCTCAAAGGCTGTGATGGATCAACAAGCATCATGCCATGCAAGATTCTAAAAGGTTAACTCTGACACCCAATGCACCACATAGGTTTGGAGAAAGGATATAGATTGGTACATAACATCTTGGTTAGGGCTACTAACAATTTGTCTACTAATAAGTAATAACTTGGATTGAACTTTTTGATGTAGCAATTTAAAACTCAAAGTCTGGGATTTTATAGTAGTACATTTGATGACTTTAGCATCCGGAATTTTCTGAAGTTCTTACACATGGTCAATTTTCTTTTAACATTTTTGGTTAACATTTGATATGTGGACATTGGATCAACTTACACAAACAGTTAAGCAATTTACACTTATCAATAACTTATTGTACAAACTGAATTATGCACATCTCCAAGTTGATTTACTACCACCTTCGTAATGACCATATTTGTTGAAAGACCTGAAACTAGTATTAAATTTATCAAACCTATGTAAAGATAGAGAATTTGAAAGGATTATGTTATGACACTTTTTGGATATGATACACATTCTTATTCAATCACTTCAGAATTTGTTATGCATGAAACTCATGGAATATGATGTGGGAAAAATGCACGGGATGTCCTTCGCATTTTGCAGTTCTACTTTATTTATCTATTACATTTAAAACGATGTATTTGCATCCCTCCTAAAAGTGAAATACGCCAATCTGGGTCCAAAATCCAATTCCCATCACTTTTTTCATTGCAATCCATCACCAGATCGACACCTAATGAATTTTAGAGTAAAATGGCAAATCACAGATTTTGACCGATCCATGACTCTAACTTTATACTTGATCCGATATGACTCGAGTGATTAGAAGTTTAGGATAAACTAAAATTAGAAAAAAGTAAAATTAGAGTCATGGGTAGGTCAAAATCCCTGATTCGTCCTTTTCATCCTATAAAATTCGTTACCGCGTTGATTCCATCATGATTTCAAGTTAAAAAGTGAGCAAAATCAGATTTTGGGACAAATCAGTGTGTTTCACTTTTGTGAGGGATATAAATGCATGCCTAATTTAAAAGCAAAGGATAAAATAAAAAGTTAAAACACAAAATATGAGGGTTGTTTTGTGCAGTTTTTTCCATATGAGATAATCCAATTGTAGATTATGAAATCTTAGGTGGTGAATATATATATATTTTTTTGACAAAGTTAGGTAGTGAAGTTTGGCTTGGACTTAGCATGAGTTGATGCTATATATGATAGGCGTAAGTACTGATCTCAAATTCGGAACTACTAGTTTCATTTCCAATGACGTACGTTTATATGATTATATGTAACCCACATTCCAAAACTATTGTTTGAAGTATTTTATTTTTGGCATGCTTACTAAAAACCCATGTTGGTGGGATTAATGCACCTGAATTACAACTAAACAATCAAGTGAAACAATATTACACGTGATAACCCACAAATAGTATGATAAAGACTAACATATACTTAGAATAAAAGATCATTAATTTCTAAAACCTTAACTTTAATCATTAAACCGATGTCTCATCAACATATTCCAAGCTACATAAAGGCCAGCAAAATGAAGTTACTCGGGAAACCATCAACAAAGTCTCCTTATATACTTTGTCAAATTATGAAGTACAAATTCTTTGCTAGGTTTTTATAATAATCATAGGATGCTCGAGAAGTGGAAAACTGAACATGGACATGCTCTCTTTCCCTAACATAATAATCTCATGAGATAAATGGACAATTGAGGTTGGCAGATGTTTAACTTAATACTTGTAGCCATGCTTTGGCTCAATTTGCAGTTAAGTCAGTTAGGATAATTGAATGGGAGGGATCATTCCCATCTTGGTTATCAGAACTAGCTAGGAAAGATATTGGGGGTAGTTACCCCGTTTTGTAATTAACTCTTGTAATTTCAAGTGTTAATATATATATAATTGGTATCGTTTGTTTAAAAAAAAAGATGTTTAACTTAATAGTAGACACATTTATTAATGTTTGCCTATGAAGATAGATCTCATATATTAATTTTTGAAATAATTTTTCTAACGGATGCCATTAGGCACTCATTAACACATTAAAATTTCACCTAACTTATTACATATATTCATATATTAATAATTAGTATCCTTTCTTACATTTATGCACTTTTTCTAGTTAATGCCACTTTTTTAAAATTCTAATAACTGAAGTACATCCTAATAGGTGCCCATTAGACAGACCCGTTTTGAAAAATTGAAATTATATATGAAGAGTATTTAAATGCAAAAGGAACAACGAATGTTAGTGGATGCACCATTGAGAGTAAAGATCGATACATTCTAACTTCCTTTCGGATGCATTTGTTAGATGCAGAAGATTTGGATCGAACATCTGATCGAGTGTTGGACACAAAGAATTCATATTAGGCGTCCGATAGTTCCAACGACTAGTTTATCAACAACTAATTTTTTGATTGTTGGAAAGGCTTTTAGGGCAAAATTTCACCACCTACAAATACCCTCAAATATGAGAAGAAGAGGGAATTTTGCCTACACAAAATACAAGCTTTCAAGTGTGATATTTATATAGAAATATACTTTGATTATTGTATAGGTATGGAAAAATTTGAGTTTATAAGTTTTTTCAAAGAGGAGAAGTAAAACCCTTATGAAGGTGACCCTCACTTATAAAGTAGTTCTCAATTAATTGGATGAATTTTCAATTTGTAGTTAGTTGGTGGTTAGTTATGAGAGTTGTAAAACTCTTTGGATTAACTAATGATTTTTAGGGTAATGGAATGAGCTTTCACTTGTACAAGTTGGTTATTGTCATCATTAACTGAAGAAACTACTTAGCTAATTCAACTTCAAGTTTGAAAGAAACCATTAGGAGTCTTAAGTTAGATTGTTATATTTCGTTAAAAAGTATAAAAACATGAAGGAGTTCCAGAAAGAAACAACGCTAGTAAGTTTCCTTACAATTTGGCAACATTGAATCAAATAGGTAGCCTGATGTCTTGATAGATTGACTATTGGAGGGAGAGAGAGAACTTATAGGAGGCTTAGTGGATGGAACATGGGCTTAATGTTCAACATATATTGCAGTCTTTTTTTTTTTTTTTCTAGTGGAAGAGGAGCTAGAGAGATGGTAGTGTGGAGTGACCGGTAGTGATAAAGGAATGGAGATGGTAGAGGTAATTTTGAACTTAAAAAATAATCCAGGAGGATGGTTTAGGATATTCACACCATTTTTTTTGCTTATCTTATTTGAGGTTTTGTTACCTAAAAAGTAAAAGTAAGGGAGATAAATATAATTTTTTAAATTTGAGGAGAGCTACCTGTAATTGTGTAAAGCTTTAGGGGAGGTTTGGGAAATTTACCCTAATTCTATGGATGAAATAAAAGTGAAAACATATGACAAATGACAGTGATGTTGGGTTGGGTGAGCTTGGGTGGGATGGATTTAACGGTTGGGCTTAAGTAAATAGCCATTAGACTATTTAATCATGGGTTATTATCACTTTACCCCCTTAAACTATATAACTACTGTCAATTTATTTCTTAACGTTATCTTTTAGCCACTTCATCCCCATAAATAATTCATCTCAACATGTTAAGAATTTTTGGACAGAAATACCCCTTTATTCTATAGCATTATCACATTGTTATTATCACTTTTTCTCTTGAAATTATAGTGATACAATCGCTTTAATTCCTAACATTATTTTCTAAATATTTTATCTCATCGATAATTTAACTAGTATGGTAAAAAAATTTTAAATATATTTTTCTTTTTTATATGTAATTAAAAATAAAAAGTTGGAATGATTATTCTTCCTTATTTTTCACTTTAAGAGATCTTTTTCTCAAAAATTATTTTCACACTTATTAATACTAGAAAAAGAAAAGGAGATAGGAAAGAAGGAGACAGAAAATTATATTTTGGAAGGAAAGAAAACAAAATAGAGTCTAACATTATCATATTATTTTAAGATTGTTGGGATTATGATTGGAATTTGATGGTAAATAGAATAGTGAAATAATTTTAAAATAATAAAAGTATTTAATTCTTTCTTATTTTTATTTTTTTAAAAAAGAATTGAGTTCTTCTCTCTCTCTCTCGCTCTCTATCTCTCTCTCCCACCTCACCCTACCTCTCCCCATCTTTCTATTTTTTTAATATTAATAAGATTGTCAAGAAAAAAGAGATTAACACTTTGACTTTTTTCTTGATAATAAAAGGAGAAGAGTCACTCTAATTTTTTTTTATTGTTTTTCTAAAGTTCTTTAACTCGCTAAGTTGGTTTAATGGCAAGGTAAATTGCCTAATACATAACTCCAGGGGGTAAATTGATAACGAGGCTATAGTTTATGAGAGTAAAGAGATAGTAATTTTAAGAGCTAAATATGTCTTTCACTTCAATTAACAAATTTCGTTAAATTTGATCGTTAATTTTGGAGTAAAACGACTAAAAGATAATAATGTTAAGAGAGAAATTGATAGTGGTACCAAACATTAAAGAGAAATAAAATGATAATAACCTTTAATCAATCCTAGCTCCAGTTGCGGGAAAATATACATGATTAAAGGTCTTTAACTCGTTAAATTGATTTAATGGTATGGTAAAGTAAAGTGATAATAGCTTTTAATCAATTCCGGCTCGAATATACAGGAGTAAGGTCCGTTTAATTGGACGGAAAACATTTTTTCCAAACATTCCACTGTTTGGACGCAATTTAATTTGGGAAAATGATTTCTGATGAAAAATAAGTTACACCGATTCCTTTAGTAAAATCAGACTTCTTTCACAGCCTTCAACGGAAAACCATCGATAAAAGACGATCCCTTCTGCGGCAGCGATAAAAGACGATCTCCAGCGACATCTCATAGGCAAACCAATCCCTTCTTCGGCAAACCATCTCCAGCGACATCTCATCCCCGTTCCTGCAACAGCATCTCCAACAAGGGTGAAGACTCCTTAAGTATTTCCAGAGGTATGATAGTCTCTTATTAGTTTTTTTCCCTCCCTTTTCCTTTGAAAAATTGTCTAGAGTTACTGGTGTAGATTCTTGAAGTTGGATTTGAATGAATTTTTGTGGGTTGCTTTTGTTTTAGTTTGTTCTTACCTGATTAGGGTTACATTTGATTTGATTGATGCCAATGAATTAATTTGGCTGCTGAGTTTTGGGGGTTTTATGATTCTTGGAATCTGATTACTAATTTCTGTGGCTTTTGCCTATTGGGAACTTGAACTTGCAATTCTGACTGTCTTTCTGGTTGTTTGATTGCTTCTCTCAATACTTTACTGACCCAAATCCTGTGTCATCAACACGTTTCTTAATTGGTATGATATCAGGATTTCAGTCCCGTAGCCATACATGCGAGTAGCTTTTACTTGTAAAATTTGCATTATGTTGATCTAATGTCTAATTGCAGAGAGAGTATTTAGCCTGTTGACTTTGATTTTATAACTAGACATACACTAAAAATTGTTCGCCTTCAACTCCCCATTTATTTGCGGGACCAAATGAAAATGTTGAGGCAAAAGGTCATTTGTCCAAAGACCCTTATAAGGTTTGCCAATTTCACCAAGTTGAAACCTCTTCAATTTGACGGGAACATAGACAAAGATAACAAGAAACCCTTCATTCAAAGGAATCCAGGCTCTAAATTCTTCAACTTATTCATGTCTTCTTTGAAACCTGAAACAGCATGTTCTTGCAAACACACAGAAAGTTTACAACCATCCTTTTCCCCTTCATTTGCTGAAGAATAGGGCAAAAAGAAACGGGGCTCAACGCTTCCAAGCAGGTTTCTTGACAGAGGAAAAACTGTAACAGGACCTCCCCAACCAAAGTCCACTGTGGATGGCCTAAGTGTCTCCAATCAGTAATTCCACTCGCCTTTGCTCCTACTGTGGTCCCTTCATGATAATTTAGCTCCTGAAAATCGATAAATGATCGAACATATTCATCAGATACATTGTATTTGCTCTTGTTGATCAATTCTGCTGTTTTATATATCGGTTGATCGACATGGTCTTCAGCCTTGGTCAGAATTCCCCAGTATCCTGCTGGTAGTGGTGGCTTGACTAGCTTTCTTATGTTGATTGCATATGCAAACTTCACTTTCTCATCAGAAGGGATCCCAGAAGCCTTAACTCTGTTTCACGAATTAAAGATCAAGTCAAGGGTAGGGACGGAATCAATTTTTGTGAAAATACATTTATATGGTCATGTAATCATGAAAATCATCCTAACAAAAATTTGTAGCTTTTTGATATAACCTCCAACATCACGTGTGCTTCCAAAATATATTCATTTGTCATTCCTTTCATTATAATTCAAAGTGGAGTGATTCTCTTACTGGTAGTATTCAATTATTTTTCTCTGTCTTTTTTTTTTTAATCTGTGCTAACTTCAAGCTATGTGCCGAATTGCTTGACAAGTCTTGACCCAGTGATTTTGATGCTATTATTGTTGATCTTCTTAGCATGCAGGTAAACGGGGTTGAAGGTGCAATTGGAGGTTAATATTGCAACTGTAAGGAATGAAACTCCTGTTATAAGCATGTATTTATGAACTCATAATAGTCTATGACAATTGTCATATAGCTTACTATATTAAATCCTTTTCCTGCTGTGATTAATAAATGAATTACTCGTTGATGTAGTCTCAGTGATAATACATATAATTGCTTTATTTTGTTAGGAAAACTCTTGTGTGTTTGTTACACTTCATTGCGCGAGTAGTAATTCTGTTGGTCAACTTATAGCTAGGTTCTACAGGTTGTATGAAGTTGCCCATACTTTCAGGTTGACAAATCTGATTTGAATTTGGATCCATTGCTCTCTGGACACGTGTCTGTTGCTCCATTAATGTCTTCTTTTTTTGGAAAAAGTGTCAAGAGTACTTGATCAGGTCTCAAGCAGAAGACAAATGATACAATTTCTCTACCATGTGATGGCAGCAAGCATCGTTTATTGCCATGAATTTATTTGAGAGAGCAAGTTTAGAGATGATGACTACATTAGAGGGATGTTGAGGGGGTGTGAAGGAACTAGGGAGAAGAAGGGAGAGCTATGATGTGAGATAGATTGTAGATGCTTATCTGATTTCTGTTATGTGCTATTGTGTTGTTAAAATCTTGAGTGTTGTCTCTTTTGTTTTACTTTTTGACTTATTTCATCCCTTTGCAGTGCTGCAAGGTGTCTTTTTGTTGATACTTAGCCTGTGCACTGATCTGTTGGTGGTTTATGTCATTTTTCTTTAATATTCTGATATACGTTTCTTTTGGATAATATGGGGTCCGTTTGGATTAGCTGTTTTTGGGTTTGTTTTTCAAAAACACCACTGTAGCATTTTGAATCTGAAAAACAAGTCCGTTTGGATTAGTTGTTTTTGGGGTTGTTTTTCAAAAACTATATGAAAAACTTTTACTGTAGATTTTTTTGGATTATTTTTAGAGGTATTTTTGAAACACATTTTTGAGTATTTTTAGAATATTATAATTTTTATATTTTTATATAAATATAGATTTATGCATTTATGATCCATTTATATTTACAAATGTATAGATGTATATTATTATAAATGAATAAATTATAAATGAATATTATATAAATGTACAAATTATAAATTATAAATTTTATATTTTTATATAAATATGCATTTATAATACATTTATAGATATTTATCAATAAATATATTTATATATTCATATAAAAATATATAAATGTATTATATTATATATAATACATAATATAAATATATTTATAAATGTATAAGTGTATATTATTATAAATGTATAAATTATAAATGAATATTATAAATATATTATAAATTATAAGTGTATATTATTATAAATGTATAAATTATAAATGAATATTATAAATGTATAAATTAATATATTATAAATATATATTAATATTATGTAGAAATGTATTTATATAATTAATATAAATGTACATATGTATTGATATTATGTATAAATGTAAAATTAATACTCCCTCCGTCCCACTTTGTTAATCTTGTTTTCCTTTTTCGTCCGTCCCAAATTATAGTCCACTTTCCCATTAAGAAATGTAGTAATCTTTCAAATTGTCTAAAATGCCCTTATTAAATATCTTGTTATTAATACATTGTTATTAAATACTAACCCACTACATTGAATACATTAAATTTTTCCAATACTAACCCATTAGCTGTAACTGATATTAATTGGCACTCTTCGTGATTAGCATAAGGGTATTTTAGGAAATTATTAATCTAAATTTATGTTTCCAACCAAATTAATTACACTTTCTTAATCTGTGTGAAAAAAAAACCAAGACTAACAAAACGGGACGGAGGGAGTATTATGTATATTAATATAAATGTATAAATGTATTAATATATATAATACATAATATAAATGTATATTTAAATGTATAAGTGTATATTATTAAAAATGTATAAATTATAAATGAATATTATATAAATGTATAAATTAATAAATTATAAATATATATTAATATTATGTAGAAATGTATTAATATAATTAATATAAATGTATACATGTATTAATATTATGTATAAATGTAAAATTAATATTATGTATATTAATATAAATGTATAAATATATTATATTATATATTATACATAATATAAATGTATATTATAAATATACATAAATATTTATATATTATGTATAAATGTACATTTATATAAATGTATAATATATTATACGTTATATTATATATAATTTATATAACATATAATATTTATGTAAATATATTATAAATATATTATAAATAAAATAAAATATTTATAATATGTATGTATAAATATATAATATTAGAAATGTATAATATATATAATATACATTATTATTAATATAATTTATGTATAATATACATAATTGAAATATACATATTAACATATATTAATATATATTATAAAACAAAATTGAATAAATATATTTATAAATTTATATATAAATAAATGTATTTATATAAATATATAATATTTATTTCAATTGATATAATATATATAATATTATACATAATTGAAATAAATATATTTATATTAATATAATATATATATAATATACATAATTGAAATATACATATTAAAATACATAATTGAAATATACATATTAAAATATATTAAAATATAATTGAAATATACATATTAAAATACATAATTAAAATATACAAATTGAAATATACTTATTAAAATATATAAATTAAATATACATAATTGAAATATATTTGGAGTTGTTTTTGATATATTGTTTGGATATGGTGTTTTTGAAGTTGTTTTTGAAATACACATTACTGTAGCATTTGGAATGTGAAAAACAGTTTTTCAAAAACAGGTGCAAAAACACTCAATCCAAACGCAGCCATGACCTGCAGTTTCCATTTGGCTAAAACATTTGGTTGAAATATCTTTATTTATTGAAATTTTAAGCTGCTTTCTGGTAGTTATAGGAGTTCATTAGCACTGAGGTTCTTAGCTTAAAAGAATAACTGTTGAATAATGAATCATTATACGATTCAAATTATGAGCTAATTTATTGTGATTATTTACAAGTTCAATTGATTCGTACTAAAAATGATAATATGATTATAATGGATAGAAACTAAAAACAACTTGTAATGAGAGGAATGTTTTGAGAATAGGAAATATTGCAACATATCAACAAATACTAAAAAAGGAAGTCAGAAAATATTTTCACTGACAAACCAAATACCAGAAAATTATGAAAAAAAGGAATTTGGAAAATATTTTCACTAAGTAACCAAACACCAGAATATTATGGAGAAGGAAGTGATTTTCCAGGAAAATGACTTTATGAAAGATATTTTCAGTCCAACCAAACGGACCCTAAGGCTTTTGGCTTTTCCTTTGCAGAGTTCAATTAGCGCTTGGGTGGAGAGCAGAATGGAGGAGGGCGAGGGTGCTGGGGTTGTAGGTAGCAGCAGTGAGTTCCATGCAGATGAGCATCCTATGGAATTGGAATCACAATTGGAAGAAGAACATGAAGTCGATGATGAAGGAGAAGGCACTACTGCTAACACTATGGCTAATATTGAAGGAGAAGAAGAAGATGATGATGATGAGGATGAAGAGGAAGAAGGGTATAAATTCAGGTTCAGTGATGACATGGATCCTCTGGCTTTTACCAAAGAGGACGCATCTGGGCTCCAGCCTTACGAACAATTCCAGCGCCTGGAGCACGACTATGAAGCTTTGGCTGCCAAAAAGCGCAAGGCCCGTCTCCAAGCCATACCCCAAGGGTACCCTCTCTCTCTCCTTCTGACTATTTGCTAATCAAAAGCAACTTGCACTATTTCTTCAAGTCCTTTGAATGAGTATTGCTAATAATACCAGAGGAAAAAGATAGCTCCTCTATTAGCGCGACCAATTCTTCAAATTTTTACAACGTAGGTCGCTCTTATTTAGTTCCGTCTTCTTGTTATTGTGATTTTGATTGAAAATTCATCGTTTGTTTCCTATCAAGAGCTTCATGCAAATTGTGTTCTGTTTGCTTCAATAAGACATGTTTAATAAATTTTGGAAACAATCAAGTCATCCGGCTGTTGATTTTGCTGAGGTTATAGAAGATTGCTTCTCTTGTTGTTGTTGTTGATGGAACTAAATAAGGGCGACCTACATTGTAAAAATTTGAAAGAATTGGTCGCGCTAATATAGGAGCTATCTTTTTCCTCTGGTTTTATTGAAGATTTTGCTGAGGTTATAGAAGTTTACACACACTGGCATATATATATATTTGCAGTTTGACTTTGTTGTTTCTGTATCTCGTTTCTTTTGAATGTGCTACCTGGTTACTTCTTAACAGCTTCATTTAGCTGTCTTTGATCAGATGATCTAGCCTTTTTCTTCATTGCTTTATTTTTTGGAATCTTGGCGAGTTTCCAATTTTGAGTGGGTGGTAATGGTGATTTAGCTTTCTTTTGTCTCCAGCTAAAACCTGATATTGCCATGGCATTGCTGGGTCTCTTAGATGGCCTACCTAGGGAGGTAGAGAGTAAGTGTGGCTTTGTTTGAGTCTCCTATGTCAATTTTTGGTATCAGTAAGGTGGCATCTACTCACTGAAAACAATTGAACCATTGTGAAACTGTCTGTTCTCATTGTAATTTTTTGCACATAAAGGAATTAATGTTTTCTTATGTACCTAAAGAAGGAAAGAAAAATGAATTTTTTGGCATGTGATTTAATACTTCCCATTGGAATCCCCTTAAAAGTTTTTTCTTTTTCTCAAGTTTCCAACTTTTTTGCTCAATGCTCTGCTGATATTATGTTCTTTTCGTTTCTTTCATTGGTGGTGTGGCAGGGAAGTACCTGCAGCTAAAAAACCACGGCAACGACAAGAGGATGTTTCTGGTGCAACCATGGAAGAAATAATGGAACTCATGAATTATGGCTCTAGAAGAAGATCCAGGAAGGTATGGTATTCATGCATGTTCACTTTTTTCCACCATAGCTTTGTGCTTTCACCAATTTTTGCTCTTGCACTTGTGGCTAAGTTGGAGGATTTCGAGCTTAACTAGTCTAGACAATTTCAAAATCATGTCTTTTTCTTGTAACATTGTGCTGCATTCATGCATCTGCTTTATTATGAATGCATTGACTAAAAAAAAATAATTTCGCATTGAAAATACAACTTATGATTAACTTTTTGCACTAGCCAAGATGCACTGTGAAACCTAAAGGCTTAGTTTTCATGCTTCAATGTGGTAGGTATGACCTTTCAGTTGATGAAAAGGACGTGTCTTTTCATGTTGTTTCACTCTTGTAATGTGTTCAATAAAGTACAACGCCATATCTATGCAACCATGTTTTGGATTCACCCACGTAATTCTCTTTAATATAGTTCCTTTTTTTCATTTTTTGGGGGAAAAAATTACTCTTGTTGGTTCCTTTTCCAGTTTTCATTTTGAGTAAGATTTTTCTTGACCTTGCAACCTCTTTGGTGACAAAGTGATTGGCAATCCTGTGAAATGACCCCCTCCTTTTTGGCTGTTTCTTTGTTCTTTTGGACTTATATTAAAGAGCTTTTACAAGTATATGATAATTGGAGAACAGCTGTTTTAATAGATTGAGTTCAATTTTACCATAGTTGATAATGCTTCCTTTTTTTTGGGTTTCTTTGATCAGATTGTAGACGAATGGAATCTGAGCCATAGATATTCCTTTAACTGTTGAGTGACTTTTGCCGTGGACCTGTGGACTTGTTTTTTTAATTTTTTGCTCATTTTGCTCACCCGTGGCCCAAACATAATCTAGTCCGATTTTGGTAATGCTTAAGATTTTGAGAAACCAGCAAGAATGCGGCCAAGCAGCTTCCCTACATATGCAGTCTGATATCTGTCACCATTATATCAAAAGCAGCAGGAACAAGGCCAGCAGCTTGGCTCTCATGTTCTCCATCAAGTATTTTAGTTATAAGCATTGCTGCCATCGTGAAAGGAAACTTCTATTGATAAAGATTTCTTAGAATAGTTAGTACCTTAACGTTTATATTCTGGGTGTTTCAGGGGAGCATATTCTGTTTCTGGTGCCACCTCAAACCATTGGTCTTCATATGCTTCATTTATTTATTTTAACTCATGTCTTGAGTGGACATATGTAAGTCTTTTCATAATGCATATATAGGAATTAATCCATGAAAACCTGGGTAAGAGCACACTAGCTAGTACCAAGTCTTTTGGGACTCACTCTAATTCATTATCAACACCTAAAACAAAAATATCACTGGACCTTGTCTCTACCAAATTGAAAGTCACAACTCAGACTAGTGTAAGTAACTTTTTTATCCATCTTTATTTGAGTAATTTGACAGTGTTTCAAGATGGAGATGGTTGCAAAAACCATTTTAATCTGTAGGAGACCTTTCTAAGAAGCTATCTTTCTCTTGTTTTTCCTGCCAAGCAGCCCAACACCTTAGCGAGATACCCAGCTTGAGGCAAAGACTGAGGAAAAGAAATTTGAGAGCCACATTCACATTCCTGATCTTTTTTTTCTCTGTTCATGACATTTTTTTTTGGCTTTGCGGACAAATAAAATTGGTTGGATTCATATTTAAGTTTTTTAAGGTTTTTTTTGTTGCATTATCTTCTGAAGTTTTATGCTACCCTATTTTTTTTTGGTTTTGGGACATTTTGCAAACTGCTTGTTTTTTACCTTGTGCAGTCCAAGAGAAGAGGTCGACGAAAGGGATCAAGGAATAAAGTCAGTCCTGAAGTGACTCGAAAACTTGGTGATGCTACTCTTCATTATGCCCATGGCCGCTATGGAGAGGTATGGCCTTAGCTTGCCTTATTTGTCATTCTGTAGGGCAATCTTTACTTGATTTACCATTTGGTTTTAACTATATCCATGCAAATTACTGCTATGGAAGGCATGGTGGTGACCATTCCTTAATTGTCTCTCTTTTTGGGTAAATTTCAGTTTGTTTACCATTTGCTTTGACTGGATATCTTGCATTTTGTTATTCATGGGCATCTACAATGATGTTGGCTGAAGAACTATTTCTTCATAAGGAATGCAAAATTACAGATCTATTCACTTTGTTAGCCTGCTTTGCAAAGTGTTGGTCCTCTCCTTTGAGTGAATAAGTTTCTTGCAGTTTGAATGCATTGACTTTGTTCTGGATATATGAGAATTAAGTCTTGTGCTAAGTCAGACCTTTTGTATTGAGGATCTAGTTATAATGGTTATAAAAAATAGCATATTTAGTTTTCTTTTAGGCACAGTGAAGTAACTGTACAAGCTCAGTAAAAGCCGAGTTATTTCTTATGAAGTTTTACTCGCACTTTTTGAGAAATTCAATACGATGGTCACTTTTTGTCTTCACATAGCACTTTATGTTAATTAGAACTGGTCGGAATCTCATTTTGACTTGGGCATTTTCTGGTTGTGTGCTTGGAATCTTTAGAAGGGCAATGTCTATAATGGTTGTTTTTGGTTATCAATTTTCTTGTTCATTGTAGATTTTCTGAGCTTGTAGGCCATAGGGATGTTTTATGAAGTGATTCGTCTTTCTCCCAATCTTCCTGATCCATATCATAGGCTTGGGCTCATCTATAATGAGATGGGTGATAAGAAGAGAGCCTTGGATTTCTACATGATTGCTGCCCATTTAACCCCAAAGGATGCATCTCTGTGGAAGCTTCTTGTGACATGGTCCGTAGAACAAGGTGATACAGGACAAGCCAGGTACTGCCTTTCTAAAGCAATAACAGCAGATCCTGAAGATATCAATTTGCGGTTTCACCGTGCATCTCTTTATGTTGAGTTGGGTGATTATTTGAAAGCTGCTGATTCATATGAGCAAATTTCACAGCTCTGTCCCGACAATGTAAAGGTACTACAGACTGCGGCCCAGCTGTATAAAAAATGTGGCCAATCTGAGCGTGCAGTCACTGTACTGGAAAGCTATCTCAGAAATTGTTGCAAGGAACCTGATTTAAATGTGGTTGATATATTGGCTTCACTACACATGGAAGGCAATGCACATCATAAAGCCCTCGAGCATATTGAGCATGCACAGCAGGTTTACTGCTCTGGGAAAGAGATGCCATTATGTCTACGCACAAAAGCTGGAATATGTCATATTCACCTTGGAAACTTGGTAAAAGCAGAAGCTCTTTTCAATGTTTTGAGACATGAGAATTTACATGATCATCCCCAGTTGATTATTCAGATTGGAGATTCACTAATGAATCACGGGCATTATGAATCTGCAGTAGAATACTATATGATGTTGGTAGGAGATGATGTTAAGAACAATGGTTGCCTGTATCTGAAAATTGCTGAGTGTTGCTGTTGTCTGGGGAAACGATTGCAATCAATTGATTACTTCTACAGAGCTTTAGACAAACTTGAGAATAGTGTTGATGCTCGGCTGGCTTTGTCATCACTTTTTCTTGAAGAAAATAAAGATGATGAAGCCATTTCTGTTCTATGTCCTCCTAAAGAATCAGAATCACTATTTAACTTGAACCTAAATGCAGCAAAACCATGGTGGCTTAATGGGAAGATAAAGTTGAAGCTTTCTCAAATCTATAAAGCTAAAGGATTGTTAGAGGCATTTGTAGATGTTTTTTTTCCTGTGGTTCGCGAGACATTGTTTCTTGAGACTATACAACAAAAGGTCAGGCCAAGGAAGAAGCTATCAAAAAGTGTTCTTTCTGAACGGATAAAAATACTTGATCATGTTAGGACTGATACTGTGTTTCATGGATTTAGACCTGTAGCTTCAGCATCAGATCTGTCTAGAGCGTCCAGAGCAAAAAAGTTACTAAAAAAGAAGGAAGCAAAAAGAGCTGCTGCTTTGGCTGCTGGAATTGAGTGGATAAGTGATGATTCAGAGGATGAATCTCCCCAACAAGCGCCAAGAGAGCTTCCTCTTCCAAACCTTATAAGAGATGCAGAACATCATCATCTCATTATAGAGTTATGCAAATCACTAGCATCCTTGAAAAAGTATTGGGAAGCATTGGAAATCATCAATTTAACTCTGAAATTGGCCTCCAATGTTTTGTCTGTTGAAAGGAACGAAGAGCTTAGAACTCTGGGAGCCCAAATAGCATACACTATTGCTGATCCTGCTCACGGCTTTGAATATGCACGCTATATTGTTAATCAACGTCCTTATAGCTTTTCTGCATGGAACTGCTATTACAAAGTAATGTCAAAACTGGACAGTCGATATTCAAAGCATAACAAGTTTTTGCACACCAAGCGAACCAAGCACAAAAGTTGTGTACCACTCACTCTCATTTTCGGGCACCAGTTTACCATGATCAGCCAGCATCAAGCAGCTGTTCGGGAATATTTGGAAGCTTACAAGCTGATGCCAGATATTCCCTTGGTCAATCTTTGTGCTGGAACTGCATTGATAAACTTGGCCCTAGGTCACAGACTTCAAAACAAACATCAGTCTGTGGCCCAAGGATTGGCATTTCTTTACAATAATTTACAGCTTTGCAGATATAGTCAGGAAGCACTGTATAATATAGCTCGAGCATATCATCATGTCGGTCTTGTTTCTCTTGCTGCTTTAAACTATGAAAAGGTTCTTACAATGCATGAAAGTGATTGCCCCATGCCAAACCTTCCAAATGAGAAACCAGATGGTCTGGCTTCTCCAAAGTCAGGCTACTGTGATCTTCGTCGGGAAGCAGCTTACAACTTGCATCTGATCTACAAGAAAAGTGGAGCAATTGATCTTGCCAGGCAAATCTTGAAAGATCATTGTGTCATATGACTGAATAAAGTATTCCCTGTAATGCAATTTCTTGTTTATGGAAAAGCCACATTTGATATGTCTTGCTTTGATTAGCAACACAGACATTTAACCTTAGAAATGGTAATTGTCTGTGTTTGCAAAGTATGTCTTTTGTTGTCCAAGTGCAGAGAAACACTGAATTCTTGAATCTTGGCAGGAAAGTAAAACGGTTATAGGTAATTTCAGTTAGTTCTTTGGCTACTTGCAACACAAATAAGCGGCTGAAAATCTAAACCTTGCAATTGCAAACTCCCTTCAGCATCTACTTCTAAAATTTTGAATCTTTTTGATTCAAAAAATTTGGACGGCGAAGATTGCTTTTGATTGAGATGTTCAGGCTGATCAGACAGTGATAAGCTATAGACCTGGAGGTGGAAGCTGAGGTGGCAGCAGACTGATTGGTCCTCATTTTGAACCCTCTTCAATCAATAACAACGATGCCAGTTCTTCTAATCTCCTTTTTTCCAGCCTCATGGCAGCGCCCGCTCCACTCTCCTCGTTCATGTCTAATTGTCATCTGTTTAAAAATTACACATCAGGTCTTGGGTTTTGTGGTTTCTGTCCATGTTTACCTCAATTATCTAGCTGTTCATTGCTTCAAGATTGGATTTTTGGTATGTAAAAGTACTGGTTTTTTCGTTTGTTTTTTCTGGGCTTATCGAGTTTTAGTTAGTATGTTAAATTTTTGATGAATTTATGCCTAGTTCTTAGATAATTTGGTGAACAGATTAGAAAACTTTGGGATTTTTATGGTTTGGTGTGTAAGTGAAGCTGTTTGGTGCTGATTCTGTATTTCGTTTTGTAGATTTTAGTTTAGTTTTGGGTTTAGTGCTAATTTTTTGGTTTTGCATTTTTAAGAAAAAGTTTTGCAGCTGATTATGGAAGTTTGAGTCTTGTTCTTGCTGGTTTTGATTGTTAAATTTTTGAATTTTGAGGTTTGGTGGACTTACTAGTGCAGGAAACATGGTAGCAGTTGTGTTATTGGAAATTAACATGGCCAGTTGTACGTGTGAAAAAATGTATAATCACATAGATATGTGCACAATGTATTTGTGGAAATTTGTTTTCTGCTTAATGTTTGGCAGGATATTTGTTTTTAAGAATGTCATTTTTCATTTTCTGCATTATGTTAGGCAAGGTATTTTTTTCCAAGGATGTTGTTTTGTGCATTATGTTCGGCAAGGAATTTGTTTTCCAAGAAGCATGTGTTTTCGCCTCTGTATCAAGTAAAACAGTTAATGTGGTTGGATCATGGAAATCTTGTTCATTTATGTGTATGGAACCTTTCTTTTAGCACAGTTGAAGATGTGTTTATACGTAAATGACAGTTCTAAGGTGATTAAAAATTCTTGATTTTTGCAGCAGCACTGGGATGCAAGCCATTTATGTAGCTTATTGGCTTCTCTTCTTGCTTGAGAATAGTCTTGATTTGAGAAAGATGATATTGATTCCTTGATGAAGCTGATATTAATGTGCTTAGCTGGAGTTTTACGGGCCAAAATTTAATTGTTGAGTTCTCAACTTATTTTTTTCATTCCTCAAAATCAGTGTTTTCTCCTCAGACAATTTGGTTTGGGTACTCGATTCTTTTCTGAAAACATTCTTGGGGTGCTAATTATGGTATGCCCCTCTGTAATTCCTCTGCTTTCTTTGCTGGATAAAACCACACAGCTTTTGTTTCTCAACAGCGTGTATTGCTATTGATATCTCATTGTATGTAGTTACCCTTGCCGAGCCTGTGAGGGAACTGATTAAAATGTTCCTAATTCTTGGTAGTGCATTTAAGATGTGTATCTGCTGTAAATATGGAGATAACATGAGTAGGCTTCAGGTGGGTGTTTAACGAGTATCTTGTAGCCCATAAATTGCCCTACATACATGAAAGCTCCAGTAGATTGTTTTAAGGAGTAAAAAATGATGCTCCTTTTGAGGCCTGGCCTCCTCAAAATTGTGGTTTTCGTTTTCCTTATAATGATGAATATTGAGATCGCCGTGCTGTCTATCTAATCGCCACCTGCCACTCTGTATGCACTTGATTTCGTTACGACTTGGTGGTGAACAGCTGTGATCTCACTTTTTTACTTTTGCATCCAAGGATAGTTTGCAAAGGACTCTGCATGCATTTGAATTATTTTCTATTTTAAAATGGGGCAGTTGCATGGAACTTCTGCACCATTGGTTGAATATATAATGATATGTGATGTTTATTTTTTTCCGGTCGAAATGTTAAACCAACTTAATGCCCTAGTTTTTAGGTTGTAATGGACTTAGCAACCATTTTGTTAATTGCATAATCATGTAATACTCAATACTCAATTGTCACCCTTGTTTGTTAGGTCCATATTCTTACTTGTTCCATTGGGCTATTTTTGCTCTAGCTGATTTTTCCAATCTGTTCTTAATTTTCTATTGTATACTGGAGACACTCTCTTTGGGGTAGGGAACATATTCAATATACCAGGGACCAGCTGCTGCAGTTGGGAGAAGTATTCTTACCACATTGTTCCTTTGTTTTATTCTCAGTAATAAATATTCGGTTGGAGTTTGAAATATTTCAAAGTGTTGACAATGGCGAAATAGGTTTTACATTAAATACATCTTGTGTATTTAAGATGAGTATTGATCATTTGTCCCAGTATCAATCTTGATACTTGTGAAAATTGTATGATACAACTCAGTCACTTTCAGGTGAAGTGGTATACAATTTATGTCGTCTGTTGTACACTTGAATAGGATTGGATTTTTTATTTTAGCTAGATTAGATAGTAACTATTCTGTTCATGGTAGGAAGAAGCATAGTTCAGAAATTTGTTCTTTTATTTATCTGGCAGATTATCTACCAGACTAGCATATCTGTTGTTTACTTGATTATGATTCACGGTTAAGAATCAAGACTCTTTTCTTTTGCTATTGAACTTCTTCATGTGGACTGTCTTGGACTGTGAAAATGTGTGTAGTTAGCCACCAGAAAAGGATGATTTTTGAAACTTCTGTTAAAGGTTTGAATGTATCTGATTGGGCTGTTTATCTTGGGGGTGGTCAGCATTGCAGAAAACATTCTGAAAGTCAAAAGAGAAGTTGAAGCTGAATTTTTTGGTGAAGATCCAAGCTGGAGTCACGTGGGAATCCTCTTGTCCTGTTATTGCCCTGGTTCTTTTTATAAACTCTTGTAGCTGTATTTTTGTTAGAAGTTCTTGTCATCTCTTAAGCTATCTCTCTTTGGAGCAGAAAGCATTAACAGAAGCCAACGTGCAAAAGTTGAAGATAATACATTGTTTAAAGATGGTCAAGATGAAGAGGCATTGTCTAAGTATGATATTGCTTTACCAGCTGTGTCCAGTATATCCAAATCTGTTGAATTACGGTCAGTATGCCATACAAATCATGCTGCATGTTAAATAAACTGGTAAGCTTTCATCTTGCTGAGTTGATACATGGCAAAATTGTACTTTTTGCATGTATTTCTTGAAAAGTTGCTCTTTAACTTTCTCTATATCTATGAGTTGGAATGCAGTTTTGAATGTTGTAATTGATTAGTATGGGTTGATCTTGGGTATCATTTGGCTGAGTAGTAAAACATAAAGATTGTGTTATAAAAAACTCTCTCTGCGAGAGCATTTGATGGAACTTGAGGCAAATTCTAAAAATAATATTGTAATAAAACATGTACATAGTTCATGTCTGAAACAAAGACTTTTTTTTTTTTTTTGTTAAAGAGACAAGTGGATATTATTGCAACTGCATTGTTGTGAAAATTGTGAATGTTTAATTTAGTCTTTTTACATGATTATAGGTTTCCTTGAAGTTTCTTGACTGGTGACATTGTTATCTAGATATGGTCACATGAAGGCTGAATTTGAGTTATTATAAAGAAGATATATTGGCTCTGATAGTGATAAACGGCTAATACTCATTTTGTCTACACCTCTTCTTGCCAGATCTAAATAGACCTCGCTTTTATTATTGTTCCAATTACATTGGACAGCTGATAGATTTGAATCTTGACGAGTAGGAAAGTTGGCCATGGCAACGTGCTATGCCTTAATCTGTATGTAATCTCCTTAATGTGTCAATGGTGAACATGGAAGAAAGTCTGTTAGCTATGTCCAAATAAGGTTCCTCGAAGATCTGTTTTCATCAATCTGAGCTGTATCCCTTTCAATTTGATTTGAACTATCAAATTTGGATATCAATTCTCTTCAGCTCATAGGGGCAGACAAGATGTGCTTATCCTTAATCTTTGGAGAAGCGAAGGTACTTATCTTAGTATTTAGAATTTTTCCTAAAACTATAATTTGTTGTCCATTAACAAGATGTACTTATCCTTTATCTTTGGAGAAGAGAAGGTACTTATCTTAGTATTTAGAATTTTTCCTAAAGCTATAATTTGTTGTCCATTAAAGTATTCTTTTCCCATTCTTTTCCCTGTGTTGGAGAGGACCCATACACTTAGCCTCCTCACTAAGCATCTTGGTGGTGGTTGCCGTTACAGCAGCCTCCATTATCTGTTGCTAATACCTGTTGGCTGATTGGCAAATAACTCCTAATGTGATATCATTATTTATATGCATTGTTATACATATGTCATGCATTGGTAAGTTTTTGACTGGATTTTGATGAAGTTCTTTTTGGTGGTTTGTTTTACAGAAAAAAAATATGATGATGGTATTAAAGAATGCACAAAAGCATTGGAGCTAAACCTTAACTACATAAGTGTTTTGCTAAGAAGAGCAGAGGTGTATGAAAAGTTGTAACAATTTGAAGAGACTATAGCAGGTATGTCGGTGTAAGAATTTGAATATTTTACTGTCATTGAGCAGCTGCTGACAACTTCTAGCACAAACTTGTGCTTATAAGAAGACTAATCTATGATTTGTGGTGGCTTTATTATATGTGTAATGGCTGCAATCTTGCTTGTTCTCTCTCTCTCTCTCTCTCTCTCTCTGTCTCTCTCTCTTTCTCACACACACAAAAGCACACACACACGCAAAGCCAATGGCATTCATTAATCTTCTCATATAGTCCATATGGCTTTTCACAATTTATTGTTTCCTATGCTGGTGTTCATTACAATATGCAGATATGACAAAGGTTTTGGAAGTTGACCCATCATATGATCAAGCTAGAAGACAGATTGTTCGCTTGAAGCCATTAGCAGATGAAAAACGTCAAAAGATGAAGGAAGAAATGATTGTTGACCATTGGTGGTATGAACTTCTTTGGGTAGTTGCTGTTAAATGATTCTTTTTTGCTCTTCACGTGTAAATATAGGAATGCTTCATTTTTGCAAAAGAAAATGTGTTCTAGGGGAGAAGAGTGGAGGAGGAGGAGAGGATCTGGAATTTTTGCAAAAGTAAAAGGAGCTAGTGTGAGCTGAGGTGGCTAGTGCATTCGGAAGATTCTGGAGGAAGGGGAAGGTTAATGTGAGCAGATAAAGCTTTGCTTCAGGTGCTGCTAAAGAATAGATGCTTGTGGAAGTGGACAAACGATTACTGAGATTAGCAAAAGGATGGTTTAAGGGAAATGTAAGCACTTCCATATATGTGAACTAGAGTGAAGGTATTTCTTATGGTATGTGTTACTGTGCTTGTGCAATTGAGCGTGCTTTTGTCTGCTTTTCCTTCATAACATTTAGTGCCTGAACAAATTGCATTTAGTTAAGCTGAGGTAGTTCAAGAATGAACTACATTTGTTTCTGTCATCATATCCTGTGATGCGTGTTGAAGTGATGGACTCATTTTGTAGTGAAGTATTTGCAAATTATTAATAGCCTGGCAGTGCTTGAAGTTGTAGAGGGCGAATTTGTTCAAGCTGTTCATGGTTTATCTTTGCTGCATTTGGAGATCATGATTAAATGAGAATAGATTCTTGTACTTTCCTGAACCCAAGGTGTAGATTTTGGAAACCATACTATGCTGATAGAACAACTCCAATCCTTTTGTTTATGTTTTTATTGAACTTCTGATCTTGGTTTGTCTGCATATTTTCAACACGCCTTGTGCAGTTGAGTCACTTTTTCTGAGTTCATTGGCAGCCAACATTATTGTTTGTGACTTTATTCTTACATTCTATGGGTTATATCTGCTTCTCCTATTCCTTTTTCCCTATTTGGCACCTCAAGCAAGGAGAGTTCATTTTGTTGAACCCTGGACAATTGCAGCAAAATCTGCTTAACTTTGTCTGCTTTACTTTGATACGGTTGATGGTGAAAGTATTTTAGGGTATCAATTATTTCCAGTTTATATGTGTGTTCAATTGCATATGATGATATCTCTCACGAAGTTGAATTGTTTACCTTTTGATCAGGTAAGCTGAGGGAAATTGGAAATTGCAATTCTGGTCAATTTGGAATGAGCGCTGACAATTTCAAAGCTGTGAAAGATCCAAACACTGGTTCATATTCTATTCCATTTCAGTGCTAATATCTTTTACAAACTTCACATATATTCTTTAGTTTCTGGAGCTATGGATCAAATGGACTGAAATCTTAAAGAGGATGAAGCACGTTTCCTCACAGTGTTGATCTCAGTCGTATGATTATGTTTTTACATATAACTTGAGAAAAAGAAATTGATGTGGTTTTTTGCCATAATATGTTATAAACAGACTTAAAGTTTCA
>NC_040039.1:34711628-34756480 GCF_003713205.1 Coffea eugenioides
AAATGCATAAGGAAATTACACCATAACTAGCCTAGATGTAGTAATTAATGATCCAAATATAGCACTTGCATGAGTAGTTGGGGATACCATAACCTAAGGAGCTTTCATTTGTCATTTTGTATAATTTCAGTAGGATAAATTTGTTATAATTCATTGATAGTCTAAATAATAGAGAAGCTTTAGTAATACCGGTAATTGTTCACTCTTCCTTGTGGGATCGACCCGATATATACCCTAAACTACTAGTTGATCTGTATACTTGCAGTGAACGGGTGTAATTCGGTATTTTTTAGCTTGCACGTATGTAAAATACCCGTCAAGTTTTTGGCGCCGTTGCCGGGGAAGATTTGGCAATATCGGTGTGAAGAGCAACTTTATTAGTTTAGACATAATATTAGTTATATTGTGAATGTTATTTTCTGTTATTTTAGTATTTTATATGTGTATGTGTTTTATCACCTAGTCTTCTTACTAATTTTGCTCTTAAGTTGTTTAAAAGCAATTTTAGGTAATGAGGAGGGTAGGTCAATTTGGAGGACAATGCTTGAGAAATGCAAGATTGGCAATGGATGGTTATGAAGTGCAAAGCTCCTTCAACAGAGGTAACCAAGAATTTACTGAATGTATGTCTTTTGAAGATGGTTTAAGGTGCTTAAAGGCAAAATTTGATGTAATTAAGTTACAAGTTCAAATGGACACCAGGATGCATGAAATTGAGCAGAGGAGGAATGTTAATGTTTTTAATTCTTATCATGTGATTTGTGACTTGTGTGGAGGTTATCATGCTACTAATACATGTATGCAAGCACAAAATGTGGATTATTATGATAAATTAGAGCATTACAATCCTTGTTTTGATCAATATAGTGCTAATTGGAGCAATTCTCCTGCTTATGGTTGGAATAATCAATGTACTTATAGTGATAATTCATATTTTTATGATCACCAACCTGAAAGTGTCCAATATGAATCAAAATCATCTTGGGAGTTGGCAATAGAAAGAGTAGCTAATGATTCTAAGCCATCTTGGGAGTTAGCTTTAGAAAAGCTAGCAAATGCAACTTCCGATCGTTTTGATAGGATTGAAGAAAGAATAGATGAATTAGCTTCTCACTTTGGTCGAATACATGAGCAATTGAGTGCATTGTGTGAAGTTATTTCTTCTAATAATTTGCAAAATGATTCTAGCATGAATCGTGGAAATGTTGTATGTGAAAATGGATTGCATTTGGATGAAAATGATGAATCTCAATTGTGTTTCAATGAGCAAATGTCCATTTCACATGATAATATCTTTGGAACTAACTTTGAGCCTCAAGAGCTGAGTTTTAATGACTCATTTTTCACCCCTCTTGAGGAGTGCAGCGAAAGTATAGGTTCTAAAGGTATTCCTGCCCAAGATACTCTCATAACATTTCCTTTGGTAAGTTCTCAAGTGGTGCATGTTCAAGGTAATATCTATGAAACACTTGGAATATGTAAATCACTTCCATTTCTCACATCATTAGATCATGTGGCTTTTGCTATAAAGTCACCTTTTAATGATCCACCACGACCTAAAATGGTGGATTATTCGTTAACTAAACCTCCTTGAAAAATGAGGTGATATAGTCAAGCTAATGACTATAAACAAGCGCTAGTTGGGAGGCAACCCAACGAATTTTTTTTAGTAAGTTTAAGTGTTTAATTAGTGTTTTTGTGTGTTTTAAAGGTGGCAATGGCAATGGTTTATGCAATGTGTTTCAAGTGCAGAAGAACTTATAAGGAAGCAAAAAGGGAGTTTTCTTGTTCATTTGATCCAATTCATGCATTTGAAGTGCTTAATTCTAAAGTTATATTGATGCATGATTTCATGTTTCAAGGAGCAATTGGTTGAGAAAGCACAAATTTTATGTTTAAGGTGAGTAATAAAAAAAAAACTTTTGAAAATGGAAAGTGGAAGGAAAAACTGCAGAAATAAAAAATTTCTGCAGCAAATCCGGCCTCAAATCCGGCCATAAACTGGCCGGATTCATGGCCGGATTATCAGGGGAAGAAAAAATCAAATTTTCGGAGCTACTGCCTCATATCCGGCCGTTAATCCGGCAGGAAATCCGGCCAGTTTCTGGCCGGATATGCAGAGTTAAAAAAAAAAAAAAAAAAAAAAAAAAACAATCCGGCCAAATTTAGGCCGGATTAAAGGCCGGATTGAGAGGAAAAATCGAAAGAAAAAAAAAAAAAAAATTTGTGGCTACTGGCCAGTATCCGGCCGATAATCCGGCCGAATATCCGTCCGGAAACTGGCCGGATTGTGGCCGGTTTTGCGCACTAAAGGGAATCCGCGCGCGGATTCCCTCATTTCTTTTCTTCCTCCTTTCTTCAACCTCCACACACACTCACACCTAAAACACACACTACTTCTAAAACCCATCTTTTAACCATCCAATCTCCAAACTAAATACACCAAAACATTCCCCTCTCCCTTGTTAGTTGATTTCATAGCTTAAACCCCTTCAAAAACAAGTTTTTATTTGGGTTTTAGCTTGAGAAGAACAAGGGTTTTCAATTTTTGAACTCTTCAATTGAGGCCGAATTGGAGTGAAATTTTTGGGGGTTTCTTCACCATTTGCATCATTAATCATCTACCAACAAGTTTGAGGTAACAAATCTTCACCAAATGTTGTCATTTGAATTTTGCCAATTTTCACTTTTTCCTATTTTTGGGCAATTTCGAATTTTTTTTCATTTTGTGAAGTTTGATGCTTTTTATGATGTTATTGAGCTTATTGATGATTATTGGTGATGTTTAACTCATGGCTTTGAGATTATTTGGTGAATTTAGCAATTTTAAGCTAATCTCGAGGATTACTTTGATTTGATCAATATTAGCTAAATTTTTGGGGCAATTGGATTGAAGAAAATTGTATGAGAGTAATGGATTGGTCTAGGATATTTACATGCTAAATTTAGGCTTAATTAGCTTATCCTTTGATTTTTGGCATGTTTATTCTAGAAAATTTGATTAAAGTTGAATTAATGACCTTTTTAAGTCTAAACTCATGGTTAAGGTGCTTTCTAGCATTTCATTATGCTTATTTAGGTCATTAAGTTGGGAGTAAGTGGTGTGATTGTTTAATTGCTTTCTCTACCTATTTGGACATTTTATGCTTAAGTGTTTTATTTGGAAAAAAATGAAAGAAGCATTTGTTGTTGATAATCAATTGTAAAGTCTTGCTTGTGAAGTTAATTGCTAATTATTATGTGAGTAAGTTGATAAGATTGGCTAATTAAAGATAAAGAGGTAAAAGTGAATGAGTTTTCATTATCTTTACTTAGCAATGTACCTATTAAATGAAGTTAACATTTAATAATTTTAATTAGGTACAATGGCTCGCACTAAGAAAGGTGCAGTGAAATCTCCTCCTCCTAACAAGAGAGGAGAAGCTTCGACGTCTAGACAACCGCGCTTGAAAAGAAAAGCAAGTAGACGTCTACAGCTTGAGGACGAGCCATCATCTGGAGAGGATACTCAACAACAAGAGGAACAAGATGCACAAGGGGACCAAGAGGAGGAAGTCCCTTATGATAAGTCGCGCTTCACCTCCGCCGAAAATGAAGCTTGGTACAATGCTAGGAGGGGAGCTAAGGTATTGGTGGAAAAGGATGTCACCTCGGATGCCGAGGAGGTCTACCATCTCAAGGCCTCCTTTGCCAAATTGGGATGGGAAAATTTCTTTAACATCCCAAACTTCTATTATGAGGAGCTTGTCCGAGAATTCTATGCAAATGTGGAGGACAAGAAGGTTTTTCACTACGACACGGAGGTGATTACTAGTACAGTGCGAGGGAGAAAAGTTCGAGTCCATAGAGCTGATTTGGAGCGCTATCTTCATGTTTCGGATGTGGGGCGCAAGGTAGATTTGAAGAAAGCCTTCAAACCCAATGATTTGGACTCTTGGAACATGCTAGAGGCACTTGTACGTTTGGGGGTTGAGTACAAGGCTACTCGAACGACGGGGCGATATTCGGTATTGACTTCATCATTTCCGGAGTCGCAACGTCTCCTTATTTACCTATTTGCCGCCAATATCATTCCGAGGGCAAGTGGAACCAATGAGGCGCGCACAAGTGACATCTATTTCTTGGATAAAATGAAGCATGGCTTAGGAAACATCCAAGGCATTCCATTGGGAAGCATTATCACCAACCACATGTGGGCTGTGGTTCGCAGTAACGACATCAAACATGCTTTCTCGTATCCTCGGTTCTTGACCTTCGAGTTTCAAAGGGTTGGAGTGGATTTTTCTAACGCTTTCCCTACAGGTCTCAAGAAGAAGGACGTCTTTACATTGGATTTTTGCAGGTTCATTTTGAAGAGTAAAGACGGCGGTGGTCCTTCAACTCAAGGAGGTGCTCAAGGGGACATTAGGCAAGAGGAGGAAGTTGAAATTGAACGAATTGAAGGGGCTCAAGGGGTTGAGACAACTACCCCGCCGGTCTCAAATGAACCGTCTTCCTCACGGCCTCCAACCTCACCTCAAGACACTCGGTCGTTTTTCAAGAAGATAATGGACAAGCTGCTTTGTGTCGAGGCTGAGGTAAAGAAAAGCCGCCAAGAGAATAAGCAGAATTCCGAGCGTCTTCGTCGCATCGAGACCAAGCTGGGTATTGAAGCTCCTCCGACTCCACCATCTTCACCTGACCAAGCGACTACTTGAGGGAGTGCTCGTCACCTAGTGACATTGCCACTAGTTTTTCTTTTCTATTCCGTAGTGCTTGTGATGTTTAATTTTTAGTGATTTTTCTTATTTCTTTTGTGTGAACTAATTCAAGTGATCTTCATCTCTGTTGTGGTTTTAAGGATTTCGGACTACTTAAGATTGGAAATTCATCACTTGGACATGGATTCGGATTGCGCAAGTTCAATTGAGCAGTATTTTCTTTTACTCTTTATTTATTTTCCTTTTCTCACATTGAGGACAATGTGAAGTTTAAGTGTGGGGGAGGAAATATTTGAACTTGCAAATACTTTCTATGTGATGATATTTTGTGGATTTAAATGCTTAGAAATGTTAGAATTGTGTTTGAATTATTTGCCATGTGGATAATTTGATTGAAATTGGGTTTGTTGGCAGGGAGTTTTCTTCCATTTATATGGGGAAACTCCGTCAAAATTTTTCTAACATCTTGTCCAATATTTCACTATGGCCCAAAAGTTCTTCAATTTTTTCATTTTTATTTCAAAAAGGGCCAAAGTATTCCAACCTTAAGTGTTTAATTCTTCCAATTGTTGAAACTTTATATGTATTTTGGAAAGTTTAGTCCTCATTTAACTTGAAAATGGTTATTATGCAATTAGGATTTTTGCATTTTAGAAAGTATATTTGGTAAAGTGAGGAAAATTATGCCTATAATTTTATATGTTTAATGAAATTTCTTCTCTTTACTTAATTTTATAAGTAAGTGATTGATATAGTTGATAAAAGGTTATACTCCTCCTTTGATTGTTCTTATATATTTTCTAAGAGGGAATATCTATTTATTGTCCTTTATTTTTGAAGAAAAAAAGTAGAAAAGAAAAAAAGAAAAGTAAAAAAAAAAAAGAGAAAAGAAAAGAAAGTAAATAAAAATTGTTCTACTCCAATGATTCTCGTACCAAGTAACCGGGGGTTGGTATCTACAAATGTCGACATTCGCGTAAAAAGGTACTTGAATTAAGAGTATGCATAGCAACTTGAATAAGTGAAATGTTGAGTAACCGGGGATCTTCACCTAAAAGTGTCGATTTTCGCGTAAAAAGACATTCTCACTATTTAAGTAAAACCAGTATGAATAAATCCCTCTTAGTTGTAAAATTTTGAGAAAAAGATGATTATAGGAGGAGGAAGGCTATAAATCGACTATGTGATTTGCTTATTTGTGAAATTAGGTTAGGGTAAGAGATTACGTTTAACTTGTTGAATTAAGGTATACTTATCTTTCCTTTACTTGATATTATGAGTATTTAATGTAATTTGAATAATTGTATAATGATTATTTTTCAGGTCATGAGGAATTAAATTTGACAAAAGTGCATATATTGTTTCACCTCTTAAATCATTGTAGTTGATTATGTGTGGATTGCTTGAGGACAAGCAATGATTTAAGTGTAGGGGAGTTTGATAAGTGACTAATTTACGTAATAATTGTATGATATTTTATATTATTTTTAGTCACTTTGGGTATATTATTGGAAGAAAATGATTTATTTTGGCTATAATTGGTATAAAATGCTTTTGTTCAATTAAATGAGGTTTTTATCACTTTTTACTTGGATTTTGTGTATTTTGACAGTTTTGACACATTTTCGTATTTCGGCTATAACTTGAGCTACAATGATCGGATTGAGATGATTCTTGAACCTATTTGAAGATAAGAGATATATCTACAACTTTGGTGAAGACATCTAAATCCAGTTTAAAGGTTTTCTAGGTCAAAATGCCGAATTACAATAGCAAATTTCTACTGGTCGAAACTGGAACAGGGCAATGAGCAGGTAAGGGTATTCCGGTCATTTCTCAGCCTACACAGATCCAAATGAGGTGATTCTTGATGCATAGGAAAGCTAACTCAAAGGGCTACAAGTTTCATGTTTTGGTAAAGAGCTAAATCAGCTTTTATCATCAAGAAAAGTTCAGTGGAAGTTGATGCAAAATCGGAGCAGAGCTGGAAATTGAACCAGAAGTGACCAAATGGTCACTGTAGCAATCCGGCCGGAATTTGGCCGGATTTGTGGCCGGATTCCTGGCCGGATTGTGGTCAGAAAAGGCTGCTTTGTACGCGTAAAACTCAATTTCACCTCCACCAACTCACATGCGTTGCTAGACATGTGAGAAACATCTCCAGCTGTAAAAGGAAGGTGGAGGCCTCATTTCTTGACCATCTTTCATCATAAAATAGCCAAGATTGCAAGATTGAAGAGAGATTGGAGTTCATAGCAGGAAAATAGAGAGTGAGCTACGGGAGAAAGCTTGAAGTTGCAGAAATGTAGCTCTTTCATCTCTCTAGCGTTAGTTTAGCTTAGTATAGTGTAGTATAGTCTGTCCATTCTTGTTTATTATCTAGATTAGGATGAAGATGGAGGATGAAGAAGGCAAGGAAGAAAGCTCATGTGACAAGGGTTGTATTCCTTCCAAACTCTTTATCTTTTGTACTTGATTCCAAGTTTAGTTAATATACAAGTTCTGGATTTTGTGTTTAATATGTGTATCTAAAGTTTAAGCCTTGGGTTTGGTTGAACTTTCTATAATTGTTAGTGTTTATTATTTGGTTATTTGACTGCTATGATTTGAGCAAGTTATTTAGCACTTTGGCTTCTTAAATCATGATTAATCTGGTACCATTGATTGTGATTATCTAAGGTGTTATTTCTGCAATGAAAATTGAGACTTAACACTAGTTCAAGAAGTGCTAAACATAGGGAGTACACTCACGAAAGTAGAGGTGCACCTATGTGGTTTTTAGTGATTCATTTCATGTAATTTCACTGAAGAAATGAACTTGTAGCTAATTTCATAACCATGAGAATAGGTATGAATTAGTTATAAGTATAATTGATTCACTACGAAAGTAGGATTCAAATGCATAAGGAAATTACACCATAACTAGCCTAGATGTAGTAATTAATGATCCAAATATAGCACTTGCATGAGTAGTTAGGGATACCATAACCTAAGGAGCTTTCATTTGTCATTTTGTATAATTTCAGTAGGTTAAATTTGTTATAATTTATTGATAGTCTAAATAATAGAGAAGCTTTAGTAATACCGGTAATTGTTCACTCTTCCTTGTGGGATCGACCCGATATATACCCTAAACTACTAGTTGATCTGTATACTTGCAGTGAACGGGTGTAATTCGGTATTTTTTAGCTTGCACGTATGTAAAATACCCGTCACTATTATTCTCGATCGTCAATCATAGTTTTAAAAGACTCCGGGGTTTGGTTACATACACACACACATAAACCAAGTAAGTTCAATTGATTCCATACATATCCCAACAGAGAATAACTCATAAACAGAGACTAGGTAATATCCCAACAGTAAAACAGGGCCTAGTTGGCTTTGATATTCCAGTTTCTCAGTTTTCGCAATTGCTTTGGTGGATCCAAATTGATAAATCAACATAAACCCAGAGTAACAATTACAAGAAATATCGGTATAGAGGCAAATGGAAATTTTCTTCTACTATTCAAACTAGGCCGCAGCAACTTCTTACGAGAATAACTCATGAAGAGAGACTATTGACTTATATACAACACATGGCCCGAGGCTACTAACATAAAGCCCTTGTACAACTAAGGCCTTTTTTGGATTGTGGTCTTTTGATTTCGTAAACACATTTTCTAATCATATTTTTATTTCGTATACATTCAATTGTTACAGTATATTTTTTTGTATAAAAACTTCTAAAAATAACAATAATGTAAACAAACCCTAACTATTCTGACTTCTATCCTAGTTACTAATCATTAAGGGAAATAATCCCACGTGACGAAGAATGCAAATCAATCATACAATCCAAATCTACTGGCCAACCATATAATGACATGTAGCCACTAAATAAAGAAAACAAAATACTAATGCTTGGTTTATATTTTTCTATGGTTCAATTGAATACTACTCAAATTCTACATTAATATTGGAGTAATTGTTCTAGGAGGAGAATCTAACTATCCTTTTTTTATCTTTCCCACAACTATATGTAATTTTAGAAGAAGAAAAGGAATTTTTTTAGAAAATGTTTGAAGCATAAGACCAACTCATTGTTTTAGTGGGCGAAAGCAACTCATCCTTTTGTCTTCTTATTATTTTTAGCGGTGATTAAAGGAGATTTTAGCTTTGACCAGACTCTTGATGGGTTGCTTCCCCCATAATGGTTGGGAGTTTGAAATTAGGGAAAATGGCCAAATTCATCCCTAAACTTATTGTTAATGTCGATTTAATCCCTGACTTTTGTTTTCGGCCAATTTGATCTCTAAACTTATATTATGGTTTCAATTAAGGATCTCTACGCCGCGCCACCACAAAAAATAGATCAAACTCCTAATTTATCAACTAAACAAGGGTATTTTAGGAACTTTTGATATGTCCTCCTTGCACCATCAATCTCCACCACCTGCCACCTCCCTCCTCCTCTCACCCTTCTTCTCCCACCTCTTTTGCTCCTCTCTCTGTTATGTCAGTCATCTCTATAAATTTTGCAACTAAGAATCGATCAGGAACAAGATGCGATACTTTGACTTCTAGGATAGAGAAGGGTGCGAAGAGAAGCCAATGATGGAGAGAGGGTAGAGTTTGGGAGGGATTTGAGGGCCAAGATATTCCAAAAACTAAGCAAAGAGACTCCCTTGGATTGGGTGAAGCCGAAACCATATGATGCCCCAAATCTAGATGTTGGGTAAGTATCGGATCTGTTCTAGTGAAGATCTAGACATGATGAAGTATATTGTTTTTTTGGTAATCATTAGGAATGATTTTGTTGATTAAGGTGGATCTAATCCAGTGATTCTCTACATACAAGTAGTAGTAGTAATTTGAGTTTTGTAAGCATTATATTATCAAAATCAAATATAGGACCAAAAATGGTAGATTGGATGGAGAGTGAAGAGTAAATTCTCTTTTTTTTTTAAAAATTCATTTTTATCCTCCGTCCATGGAAGAAAAAGGGCATGTTCATATATGTAAAAACTGGAGGACTACTGGAGGCATGATTTGATGTATCACTTATACCCAAAGCTACGAAAAACTTTATTTCAATGTATCCATATTATTTTTGCAGTGTACAAGTTCAGCAAGGCCAAAATTTCCCAAGAAACTAACAAGGATTTCATGGCTTCGCCTAACACTCATCATCCACCACAACAAAAGTCATTTTGATGGCTGCTTGGGATAATCCTTTGATTCCTGCTTTGAACTTGGCATGGCTATAGCTGTGTAGAAGCAAGAAAGAGAGAAGCTTTTTACTGCTATCTCTTTTGAAAAAGGAAGCCTCTTCTTCAATGTAAGAAGGATTGTGTTTTGGGCTACTCAAGGACTAGTTAGTGGGCTGCAACAAAGATGATGGACATGATAGATGGAGGGAATGGAGAGGTTGGAGAAGAAGGGTAGGAGTAGAAGAGGGAGGTGGCTGGTAGGCCGTAGGAATTGATAATAGAGGGAGGAGATATCTAAAAGTTCCTAAAATACCCTGTTTAATTGGTCAATGTGGAGTTTGATCTATTTTCCGTGGTGGTGCTGCCATAGAGATCCTTAATTGAAACCATAATATAAGTTTAGGGATCAAATTGGCTGAAAACAAAAGTTAGGGATTAAATCGACATTAATAAAAAGTTTAGGGACGAATTTGGCTATTTTCCCTTGAAATTATAAAAAAGAAAATTTTATACTAAATGACATATGATTTAAATGACAGAAACAAACTAATGAATAATCTATCTTCTTGATTCGAAGAATTTTCATATTTATATCTATTACTAAAAAATGTCATGATTTAGAGTATGACATTTTTTGTTAGTGGCCTCACAAAATTATTCAATGAGTTCTTTAGCAGGGGTGGGGTAGAATTTTAAGAATCAAAGAAAGGGGATTGATACACTAGAAAATTTTAGTCCATTTTCATCTTTTCATTAGTTATGTCCGTAAGTTTATGAAATACTTCAGTAACTTGAATTTATTTGTGCAGGTACAATCATAGCAAGTGTAAACATTTTTGGTGTACTTGGACAAGCTTTTATTTGCAAATTTGTTTCTGCGTAAACAAATTTATTATTATTTTTGAGGAACCTTGGCCCATAAGGTTGACATTCTCGACTCAACTGGCCATGCTCTCTGACGATTGCAATGTCCCGTCACACCGCATACATCATCGTTTGACCATTTGTCCATATATTCTTTTGACCATCAAGTTCAAGTTTGTGACTGGCAATTTTAAAACTTTTACGTTTCTATGTGTACATTTTTTTTTTTTTTTTTTTATCACAACAAATGATGTATACTAACTTATAACCAAATATTCCTCTTACATAATCCTCAATTTTCTAATTGAAGGTATCCCTATTCTGTCCAAACGGATTGCCCCACGAGCCAACCTTGGGAATTTACTGAAAGTATCGTAAACCTCAATTTGTTTATCTGGATGAGATATACCCACATTGGATAAAGCATCAGCAACTGTGTTAGCCTTCCGATAGCAGTGCGTGAATCTAGGTGGATCATCTAATAACTGCCAAATCTGGTTGACGTATCTTCGAATTTTCCACGGACACTGAGTACGACGTTGAATGATCCCAATTAAAACCAATGAATCTGATTGTACACATATGTTTCCAAAACCGTTATGTATACAGATCTGAAGACCAATAAGAAGGGCACAAGCCTCTGCACGGAGACATGTAGTTTCTCCCAGATATGCCGAGAAACCAATCATTGGTAATCCAGTGGAATCCCGGAGTATGCCCCCACCTCCACCTATTCCTGGATTACCCTTAGCACATCCATCAGTGTTAAGAGTATACCTCCCTGTCTCTTTGGTTTCCCAGCGGATACCTTGATATACAACCGTACCCCCAGGTGCCTTTGACCAATCATACAATTGACAAAAGGATTGTAGTCTTATCAATTGTTTAAAATGTATTCCTACCATGGATTGGATTTCTGAGAAGATGGCTTGGCGAATGGCCGATGATTGCATCTGGACACCCTCAAACATTGCTTTGTTCCTTGCCTTCCAAATCTGCCAGCAAATTACACTAGGAAGAATACGGCAAATAATCCTTCGCAACTCAGAATCCTGTGAATTCAACCACCAATCTACTATGCGTGCTCGTAGAAAAGATCCTGAGAATTTTATTCCACATAACCCTCCAAAATAATTCCAAAGGAATGACGCAATGTGTCCATTGGAGAATAAATGCTCAATAGACTCCTCGGAAGGCTCAGTACAGCAAAAGCACTTTGACGGCAAATGGAAACCAAATTTACGAAGCTTATCCGGTGTCGGTATTCTCCTCAGAAGTAGTCTCAACATGAAAAATGAAACTTTCAAAGGTATCAGAGAGTGCCAAATGGAAGCAAATACCATAGACGTGGGTCGGGTCTGCCTAATGTCCCCAAAAGCCGAATGTAGAGAGAAATTTCCAGTTGTTGTGGGCATCCAAAAGACTTCAGCTATACTTCCTTCTTCTGGGACCATTTGTTCTGAGATGGAATAAGCAATTGTTTTAATTATTTTTATTTTATATGCATCAACTTATTAAATATATTATTTTTTATATATAAAAATTATAGTACATAGTAATTCAAACGGGCTCTTAGTCTTTCAGTCTACGACTCTACGCGTAAAATAGGACCCCTAAACCCAACGAGTTATCATCCTTTGAAATTTTGACTAATAGTGGGGCAGCATTTTACTGGGCAGATTATCATGCTCAGGGTCAATAACGAACCATTATTGTCCGTGGCGTCCGAAATCTAAACAAAATGAGTTGCGTAATCTTGACGTTGGGGGCACAATTTAAAAAAAAAAACGTAATTCATGTTCTTCCGATTTGCAACCTATATTTCTATTGTGGAATGTGCCACAAAATTTAATTCTTGACAAGAAAATAATTTATGATTGTTTGAATAGAAGATTTCTTAGAATAATTTTTTTTTAAAAAATATTGTAGCAAATTTTATTTTTTTTTATGTGATGCATGTGAGATGAAAAGATGGTTGAAAAAATAAAAAAAAATTGATCGAAAAATGTGTTTATAATATAATCAAATAAATTTTTACAAACAACGAACTATCCAAACGTACGTAATGTGTTAGTCTCTTATATATACTCAAATAATACACCAAACAAGTCAAGTCCTTGGAAATTTGGCATTGGTGAGAAGGAGTAGTATTTTGACTTGTATTAAGCTGTATTATATAGCTTTTGGTGCTATTCCACAGTGAAATAATAAACTATTAACATGAAGATGGTCGATTCATCACACACAAATTAACCCTTAAAAGCAATTTATATTTCCAGAAGTTCGTCCATGTACGCATTACGTATTCTTTCAACTGCTGACTTCAAACTGGATCTGAAATGATTACTTAAACTGTCGGCAGAGTACAAAGTGGAAATGATCAATCTGGAATTAATATACGGTATAATTTTAGAAACCTCCATTGAGGTTTATGACTATTCCATTGGCCTCCCTCTAGGTTTTAAAAATTACGCTAATCTCCCTTAAGGTTAATTATCTTGTAACATTTAGACCCAATCAACAATTAAAAAGTGATATTGAGAGAGAGAAAATAATATGATTTCATCATTGCCCCTCATCTACTATATTATTTAATTAATTTAATACCAACCCACACATCAAAGAAAAATACTAAAATTTGCAGTTTTTCATTAGGGATCAAATCATATATAATATCAAAAAATAGTATATCATTTCATATTTTTCACTTAATGTAAAATTCTAATTACTCTTTTCAGTTACAAATTCATTATCAAACATGATTAACAATAAATAATCAAAAAATCTTATCAACAGACAATCAAGTAAGAATCCTGACTCTCCTATATGTATTGGAATTTAGCAGTTACAATAATATTCTGGCCATATACCCCACTTGGTCCAGTTTATGATTTTATCATTTATGTATACTTTTTTTTTCTCAACTTTGACTTTTCAAGAGATTGTGAAGGATTAGTTTGGAGGGGTTTCAACCCCACGTTTGGTTCCTCGTGAAAAGACTAGGCCCTGAAAAGACCCAGAAAATGAAAACTTTTATTTCAATATGCTATAAATGTAAAAAGCAAGAAAAATAGATTGTCCAAGTGGATTCTTTTGAGTTTTGGCATAGGAAGATGATAAGTGTGAAAGTTTGAGGAACCATTAAGGTGTAGGAAAAGAAGTACTTTTGAGACTTAGAGATATGGAAGAACTTATCTCTAAGCGCTTTGTCATTGGTTGTTTAGGTCATGATATTAAGCTAGTTAATAATTAAAATGGAAACTAGGGTGTATATATATTTTTTAACCATCTCACCTGTCTCCATACCCTTCCCACTCTCAACTGTTAGATACAGAATCTGAACTTGGCAGTGGAAAAAATTAGCAGTTGCTACAAATATACTCTAGGGATTGTAGCTGTCACTAATTTTTATTTTAGGGATTTTATGACGTGGAACGTGGTGTCTTTTCCAGTAGGGTTCCACATTATGATCCTGTTGACCTAGACACAAGTACTAAGATGGATAACGTTTTTCTAATTTTCATACTCGAAGGTTTCTCTCCAATACTGAGACAAATATAAGCTTCTTCTTGTGGCTGGTTTTGATTGTAAGATTTTAAACTTGCTTACAATCAAACTTCTTTATTGTCTAATTTTTACCAGCGATATAAACTTGTACCATATATTTTTGCCCTTTCTTTTTACGTTTTTTGGGTCAATCGTGCCTAACGTTTATATTATAATTTAGACAATGCAAAAAAGATACCGTGTGATGATAAAAAAATGTTATTTATATTTGATAATATAATCCTTTTCTTATAGTTGATGGATCCATTTTTGTTCATTAAAAAAAAAAAAAAAAAAAAAACTTGGATCCATTTGACTCAGCATCGCATGTCACTTGTGTTGGTAAAATAAACCAAGTTTAGAAGTTTCTCTATTTCTTTACTTACTAGTTTTTAGTAGTTGCCAATTATATACGTTCATAAAAATGGTAGAGTTGAAAACATAAATGGAATTATTTAGATACAATGATGATAGCCATATTATTGTAAAGTATTTTTGTGTCATATAAATTTTTAAATTTAAGTGGAATCATTTGACCGGACTTGGAGCCGCATTCCACACAAAAGTAATTGAACTGATGCAATCTAGAAGCTCATTTATTGTCCACCAAACTCCACAAGCGTGCCATTTTCATTTTTTAATCTTTTTGCTTCACAATAAAAAGGCAACCCTAACCCTAAGTGAGCCAAAACCAAAAGGGCGTTCTTCTTTCTTTCTTTCTATCTTTGTTTAGCTACAAAGTTTCCTTTTCTCTAAGTGACTTGAGTGCTAGCAAATGGCGCTGGCTGCAAACACAAACTTCCTCCAGCAGGTTATTAGTTTCCACAATTACATCATTTGGTCTTTCAGATGCTATTATTTTCCAGAATCGCCTGACTTGGTCTCTTCCCAGCAGGTTATTTTTGCCTTCATCATCGCAACTTTGCTCAACTTCCTCCAGATCATGTATCACAAAAAACCCGAGTCGCCTTTCGAAACCCATCCAAAAACAATCTTGTTGGCCATCGGAAGTTTGCTCATGTATTGTTTATCATATGATATGAAGCTGAGACTCAGATTATCTGAAAATCATCATACGGCCAACTACTTTTTCCGTATTACCATGGCATTCTTTAGTGCCCTATCCGTGGCCTGCTTATTATCAATCCTGTTCCCTGAGTGGCTCAGCTTCCTGCTGTTTACCCAAGCCGTTTTATACACACTCAGTTACTTGCCTGGATTCCTAATTCGAACGATCTGGAACTGGTGGCAAGCAGTTACTTCTCTACACTTCGCCGTCAGCAGCGGCAGCAAAGAACATCACCAGGATTTACAAGGCTTGTTTCTGGTCAACTGTTGTGGAACGCAGAAGACGACATTACAGACAGATCCCGTCGGCTTCCTGTTTGATCATCTGATTAAAAAGTAAATCATAGTAAGAATGCTGAGTCTCCTATATAGGAATTTAGTAGTTAGTAGAACAATATTCTGGCCATATATACCATTTGGTCCATTCCAATATGGTTGTATCGTTTATGTGTACTTATATTGTTTTAATGTACACTTTTTGGGGAGACTGCGAAAGGCTGGTTTGGTAGAAAAGTTTTAGTTTTGAAAATATGCAGAGTGTTACCAGGTCGATGTTTAGCCTCCTTGGTGAAGAAGAGTGGATCAAATTGTAGGTGTTGGATCATGTTTGGATTTGTTTCTATAATGTCTAATAGTTGTGTTTTTAAAATTTCCGTTTCTCATCTTTAAACAGGTGAAGAAGATGGGGCATCAAAAATGAAAAAGATTTCACGAGGAATAGAACGTATGAAAATTATCAAAAAAGGGTCAGTGAGACAGTAGAGTAAGTCAAAAACTCAAAGGCGAAATTGTACTAAGCTACTTGAAATTGAAAAATGATGCATAACTGTTTATGATATTTATGCTCTAAAGTTTCTACAAGTTGTGGATAACTTTTCTTTTTTCTTTTATTATTATTATTATTTTTTTGCAATAACAATCTGAAGAATTAATAATAGAGATGCATAGAACAAAATTAATTCTAGAAATTACACACTCATTCCATCCCATTGTTACAATGTTTTTTTTATTCAAATATTCCACACTTATCTCAGAAGATAACTGTGAAGGTTTGGGGAGTCAACACAAATTTAATTACGACTGTGACACAACAAAAAAATACACACACACTGAATTAAACTAAAGATAACATAACATAACATGTAGAAGCATAATGTGAACAGAGAAAGAGGTCGAAAATTTGCCACGTCACCCATGCACATTAAGTACAGACTACAGATTAAACTGGCTGAAAATCGAGGGGAGTGGCAATTCGACTTTCCACGGTAGGGTTTCTTTGCGTTGTCAAGCCCAAAGTCTATGAACATGAACAACTTAATCCCAATCCCGCCCCTCAACACTCCCCCCAAAATCTCTTTTTCTTTTTTCCGTCTTGTTCTGTTAATTTCTGGTTCGTTTCTTTTGTAAATTTGAGTTTTGTTCAAAAGTTATGAAGCTTTATTCTTCTGTAAAAAAAAATAAGAAGGCCTTAGTCAGGATTTGAGAGAGAGGGGGGGGAAGAAGAGACGGAGAACAAGGGTAGCTGCTGCGATAGCTTTGGTAGAGATCCGATCCGATCGACCACCACTTTCATAGGAACAAAAGCTTCTGCCGACGATCTTTTTTCTTTTAACAGAAGAGGGCGATGGCTATACTTGGGAGATTTACCAGTTGTAGAAAGTGAAGCTGGTTGGCTGCGATATCCTTGTTCATATGGTATTTGCTTCTTTTCATCACTTGGACTGCTAAAAAGAGTATCATCCTTCATGATTCTGTTCAAAGACCTTGCACATGATAACATTAAAAAATTTATTCTTCAAGCAAATTTTTTGCAAAATAGATATTTTAATTTTCTCGTTAGATCCATTTCCACTATTACCTCCACTGCATAGAGGTTTTGATGATAGGATTTCTATCTCTCTGTTGTTTGGAAAGACAATAAATAACTATTATGCACAAAATTTTACATATCCTAGGAAGGAATTGTTCACAGTCTCTCCTTTTGTGTTTTAAAGTGTTGTACGTTGTTTGATTTCACCTGTTTTTGCTTTGACAGGCTGTTGCATTTTGTGGTCAGCAAAAGCCTTATCCTTATCGTTGTTTCATCCGTTCCATCCCACGCTTTGCTTTCAATAGTTGTAATTTGATGCATGTGCTTGTTTTGTGCTTAGTGTGGTTGTACTTATTATGAATTTTCTGTTTTGCCCTTAAAGATGCTTTAATTATGGTTTGTTTTTAGAAAACTTTGTTTTTTGGTCATTTATTGGTAGGTTTAATCAAATGCATTATTAATGGAATTTAGTTTTTCTCAAGTATTTGTATGAAATCACTTTTTTTAATGGGATTTGGTTACGTTGAGAGGTAGAGTTTATGTCAAGATGGATAGAGGTAAGTTTATCTTTTTTTGCAGTGAGTTCATCTTCGATGGTTTTGGTATAAGGACAACTTCATGCAAAAGTTTACTAAAAGAAGAAAAATTGTTATCTTATATTAATCACTGGAGCGGTGTTCTTATGTTTTTTCGTTTATGCTAAATAAAACATAGGCTGTATATAATATTAGGTCCTCCGCCTCGATGATAAGAAAATATTGGATGAAGACACTTGAGCCATATTCCTAGCTGACTTTTGCTCCATATCTTTTGCAAGCCATATTCCTCCTCGATCTTAATTCTGATTCTATATTCTATATGGAATATACAAGTTGCATTAAAGATTCAAAACCTACTTTCGGCTAAAATTGAAAAAATGAAAGAAATAAATGGATTTAGAACATTTGTTTCGACTATTATGGCGCTTTTCTATTTTTCTAATAACCACTGCTCACATTGGTCGTGCTTTTGATGCACGTAGAAGAGATGTTTGAAGTGTTTTTGAGTTATCTCGTATGCTGTAGTTAAGCATGAGCACTTCCTTCAAACTCATTTTTCTTAAGCAACTCTTGATTCTGCCTTAATGAAGAGGATCTTCATAATTAACTTTACTACATACATTCGAGCTTTAGAAGAAAAAGATTTGTTTCTTTTTTAAGCTAAGCTGATAAAATTGTGCGTCATTCATCGAATAGTTTGCTTCTTGCAGGGCATTATTTCCTTTTGCCGGCAAATAGAATTGCTTCTATAACATTAAACCCATCTATTCCTAAGGTCATTATCTATGTTTTCTTGGGTTTTAAATTAATCTCATTTTATCCATGGGTCCTAAGAATTGGTGCAGAAACGATCTCAACATATTAGTTTCTCGATTTATTTGTAGCAAATGTTCAAGTTTCCAACAAATTATCAAGTACTGTTTTGTAATAATATAGTGTGTGTGTGTATATATATATTAGGATAAATCAAATCAGAATTCTTATCAAAGAATAGATTTAATCAATCAATCACACAACCTCAAAAGGGTTCCTTCCGAGGTCTCACTTTAGGCACCACATGATAGATATTCTTTTTTCTATTGATTTCTAGGACACCATCTTGAAATTTTGTTTTCTATCAATTAAGATACCTCACTTCTAAAAATGTAAAATTAATGCAACCATTTTGTCGATAGACAATTATTAAATGGAGAAGACAAGAATTGGTAATGCATCTGTGAGTCTGTTTTTTTACAACGATTTTTTTTTTTTTTTTTTGCAACAATTACACTTCAGAAGTGCATGTACAAATGGGGGCTGAATTTCATAATGTGCAACTGCACTAACCCCTCGTCCATGTCCATAGGATACATAGGATAGTGTCTGTCTACTCTACTTTTTAAGGAGGGTTAATTTGTTCTTTACGATCAAAATTCTTCTTCTGTGCTATAATTAGTAGTGATTGGAAAGAACAATTAAAGGTGGAGGGGACTTTGTGGGCATGATTTACTTAGTAGTGTATAGAAGAGTATTAGGGCTGTGGTAGAATACTACCACTACTTGGTCTTGGAAGAATTAGATCAAAGTGCAAATTTCAATACTTTCGGCGCCGTTGGATGAGTGGGATGACGCAGCAGATGACGTTATAGGGCTGACCTCATTTAGTAGTAGTAGTAACTAGTAAGCCACGTACAGGCTGCTGCGTTATCATCAGCAATCATCATGTCATGTGTCAACTCACATGACATTTTGTCCATTATTTTTGGTGTCCAAGTCAATCTCAAGTTGTAGTACATCATTAAACTATTCTGCTTCGCCTCTGTTACATTTTCACCATACCAAATCATACTTAAATAAACTAATGGTACATTTATGGAGTCTTTTAAAAGTGCTAGGAATTCATATTGTAATTCACATTTTCAACAAAAAGAAAAACGGGTTACCCTTAGATTCAGTGTCCATAAAAGATCCAATTTTTGTTGATTTTGAGCTGATTAATTTGTACGAGATACTCCCCATGAATTACCTTTTTTTTTTTTTTTTTGGTTAAGATTTTAGGAGGAAGACCTAAGTTTGCAGTCGAAATAAAAAAAGAAATAATAACTCAATAAATTGTTGAAATTATGGCACCATGAAGGAACAACTACTGGTCATCTAACGCATACAAAAGCAAGAAGGGATGGCGAAACTCCTCTATCCAAGAAATTTGATCAACTTTGCCTTTAAAACCAAACCTACTGCAGTACCACGTTTTGGTGCTGCTACTACTAGGAATATGCGGATGATTTTAGAATATGAGGTGGTCAATGTATGTGGCACTTCAAATTCTAGAGAAACGATTGGACCATGCCTTGTGATGCATCTTGATGTGAAGATAAGTGAAATTGGACATTTTTAGTTGCGTGGCTGGTTTCTTCCCAACCTGCCATGTAATAGTGATTAGCCTTAGTCCTGCTCATTAGTACTACTGACTTTGTTCCAATCATGAGATCTGAGCCTTTAGCACCATTCTTATTGTTCATCAAGAATAAGGTGTTAGTAATATTCTTTAGTATTATGAATTAATTCAATGCTTTTGAGTGCAGCTCCTAAATAACCTAACTAAGTGATTTATAGCTTTGGACAATCGTTCCTTGAATAATTCTCAGCCCAGACTATTAGTTTTTAAAGAGGTAACCTGTACTGACTAGTAATGATGGGCTCGTTAACCAGTATTGGGCAAAATACCTTGTTGGCCTAAAACTATTATGTTCATATACTTTGACTAACTATTATTTTTGTATTTTTGGCCCTCTAACTTCTAAAAGCACATATTTCCTAGCCTCTGTTTGTTGGTGATGTTAAGGCCAACAAAATTTGGATCACACTCAATCCATATGTAAAAAAAACTGAAGATTTAGGAAGTTAACAAAAGAAAAGAGATAATCCTGAGAAAAGGGCTTTTATTCAATGCAAATATGACCATATAAATCATAACATAAGGAATTCAATGGAAGAAGTATAAGAGAATTTAACACAAAACGGGCCTTGAAGTAACATGGAAATACTCACAAGAGTGCAAAGTTATGTTGTGAAAATTTAGATAATCTCATACCAAATTTTTTGTTGTTTTGAACTTTCTTTCTTATTCCAAGGAATGTTTTGACATATGATTTGAAATATATTGTAAAGGATTGTAAAACGACGGTAAAACTGTCTTTTTTTTTAGATCTACTCAAATCTAGCAAGATTCACAGAAAATCGAACATAGATTTGAAATCCACACAAAAACAAAGTCTAGAGGTGCAAATTCATGTAAATCTTGTCGTAGTACTCTATAGTTGTCAATACTTGGTCAATGACGTTGACCGGTAGTTGATAATTGTATCCATGATTGGATGTGCCCGAGGAAGAAGATGATCAAAACTACGTCATTTTGAGATAAGTTTTGTTAGGTCTAACAGTTGAAATTGACGAAAAAAGTTAAAAGTATTTGCTTTTAGAAATCGAAGGACTAAAAGTATACAATTAACAGTTAAGATTGCTAATTGAGCAGTTATTATGGATATTCAATGCCCAAAGTCATCAGTACCTCAGCAGTGAGCAACACCACCGGTACCTCGAGCGGTCATTATGGAGATTCTATGCCGCAAGTCATCTGTCACAACAGTTAAAGATTGCTAAAAATGTACAAACTAAATATTTCCAGGACCAACCGAGTTTTTTGGCTGGCTACTTTTTCTTCTTCTTGATCTATTTTGTTTTAGCTTTGACTGCCTTGCCAAGCATAGCACAGCACCAAGACCAAGTAAAGCTCAATTGATTACATTTATATATATGTGTGTGTGTGTGTACATGTATATTTAATTCTTTTAGTTCGTCAATAACAGGTCAAAATTGTTTTGATTTCCAGTTCTAGTAAATTGGGTTTTCTCTCTCCCTAGGTAATATCCCAACAGTAAAACAGGGCCTAGTTGGCTTTGATATTCTAGTTTCTCAGTTTTCGCAATTGCTTTGGTGGATCCAAATTGATAAATCAACATAAACCCAGAGTAACAATTACAAGAAATATCGGTACAGAGGCAAATGGAAATTTTCTTCTACCATTCAAACTAGGCGCGCTGCAGCAACTTCTTACGAGAATAACTCATGAACAGAGACTACTGACTCGTATACAACACATGGCACGTAATTCCCTTTCATATTTTTCGTAAACAGATTTTCTAATCATATTTTTACTTCTGAGTATACATCTAATTGTTACAACAGTATATTTTTTCTATAAAAATTTCTAATTGTTTGGATAGGGTATTATTTGAAATAATTACTGTAGCACTTTTTGTGATGTGATGTATGTGAGATAAAAAGGTGGTTGGGAATATAAAAAGGTGGGTTGAAAAATGTATTTATGATGCAAGCGAAATATTATTTGGGATAAGTTTTGTATCCAAACACTAATGTAAACAAACCGTAACTATTCTGACTTCTATCCCAGTTACTAATCATTAAGGGAAATAATCCCACGTGACGAGGAATGCAAATCAATCATACAATCCAAATCTACTAGCCAACCAAATAATGACATGTAGCCACTAAATAAAGAAAACAAAATACTAATGCTTGGTTTATATTTTTCTATAGTTCAGTTGAATACTACTCAATTTCTACATTAATATTGGAGTAATTGTTCTAGGAGGAGAATCTAACTATCCTTTTTTTTTTTTTTTTTTTTATCTTTCCCACAACTATATGTAATTTTAGAAGAAGAAAAGGAATTTTTAAGAAAATGCTTGAAGCATAAGACCAACTGATCATTGTTTTAGTGGGCGAAAGCAACTCATCCTTTTGTCTTCTTATTATTTTTAGCGGTGATTAGAGGAGATTTTAGCTTTGACAAGACTCTTGATGGGTTGCTTCCCCAGTAATGGTTGGGAGCGTTGAAATTATAAAAAGGAAAATTTTATACTAAATGACATATGATTTAAACGAAAAAAACAAACTAATGAAGAATCTATCTTCTTGATTCTAAGAATTTTTATATTTATATCTATTACTTAGAAATGTTGTGATTTAAAGTCATTTTTTGTTAATGGCCTCACAAAATTATTCAATTAATGAGTTCTTTACAATATATTTATGTATATATTCTAGCGGGGGTGGGGTAGAATTTAAGAATCAAAGAAACGGGATTGATTGATACACTAGAAAATTTTAGTCAATTTTCATCTTTTCATTAGTTATGTCTGTAAGTTTATGAAATACTTCAGTAACTTGAATTTATTTGTACAGGTACAATCATATATAGCAAGTGTAAACATTTTTGGTGTACTTGGATAAGCTTTTATTTGCAAATTTGTTTCTCCGTCAACAAATTTATTATATATTTTTTAGGAACCTTGGCCCATAAGGTTGACATTCTCGACTCAACTTGCCATGCTCTCTGACGATTGCAATGTCCCGTCACTCCCTTGACATCATCGTTTGATCATTTATCCGTACTATCCTTTTGACCATCAAGCTGAAGTTTGTGACTGGCAACTTTCTTCTGGAAGTTGTTGGTGGGCAGTTTATCGTATGTCGCTTTCTAGTTCAGATTATCATTGACAACACGGAAACGTTTGATGAATTTTTTTTGAAAACAAACTCTCCTTGCACTTATTCCATCCATAAACAAAGGGGTAATCTATATTGACTAGTAATGATGGGCTAATCAAAGCAAAATATCTTGTTTGCCCAGCCTTGTTTGGATTGTCGTTTTCCGTCGGAAAATTACGTCGCTTTCCGTGATCACATTTCCCTATTACTTTTTTCCCTCACATACATCAAATCGCTACAGTAATTTTTCCATGAAAAATGCAATCCAAACACAACCTTGTGAGTCCACCACAGAAACAAAGGTTTCACACTATGTGCTACCACTATTGTAATTTTTTTCATTAAATTTTTACGTTTCTGTGTGCATGTTTTTTAAATTATTTTTATTTCGTATGCATCAAATTATTAAATACATTATTTTTTATATATAAAAATTTTAATGCATAGTTATTCAAACGGGCCCTTAGTCTCTCAGTCTACGAGTAAAATAGGACCCCTAAACCCAACGAGTTGTATCATCCTTTGCCATTTTGACTAATAGTGGTGGGGCAGCATTTTACTGGGCAGCTTATCATGCCATGAAATAGGATAGATATTATTATTGTTACTATTATCTGCTCAGGGTCAATAACGAACCATTATTGTCCGTGGCGTCCGAGGTCTAAACAAAATGAGATTGCGTAATCTTGACGTTGGGAGCACAATTTAAAAAAAAAAAAAAGTAATTCATGTTCTTCCGATTTGCAACCTATATCTCTATTGTGGAATGTACCACAAAATTTAATTCTTCACAACAAAAAAATTTATGATTGTTTGAAATAGAAGATTTCTTAGAATAATTTTTTTAAAAAAAATACTGTAGTAAATTTTTTTTTTTTTTATGTGATGCATGTGAGATGAAAAGATGGTTAAAAAAATTGATTGAAATATATGTTTATAAATACAATCAAATAAATTTTTACAAACAATGAACTATCCAAACGCAAGTAATGTGTTAGTCTCATATATATACTCAAATAACTTGATAATCACCCTCTAATTAGAATTGACATTCAGTCAAATCTTCTCTAAGATTTTCGGTTGCACTATATATGTCGAAAGAAGGGAAAATTAATTGTGAGAATACTGTAACAAAGTAATTTGGCTACTACCTTCTCATCTCACCTTGCTTAACAATTACGTGATTTTGAGGGGGGAAGGGGGCCGCGGCGTTGGGGAATGGTCGGAAAATGATGCACCAAACAAGTCAAGTCGTTGGCAACTTGGCATTGGTGAGAAAGAGACTGGTGAAATAAGCCGCAATATTATCCATACATTTTGACTTGTATCAAGCCGCAATAGCTATTCCATAGTGAAATAATAAACTATTAACTTGAAGTTCATGTACGCATTACCTATTCAAGATGTTCGATTCATCACACAAAAATCAATTTATATTTCTAGAAGTTCGTGTACGCATTACCTATTCTTTCAACTGCTGACTCCAAACTGATTACTTAAACTGTCGGCAGTGTAATGATCAATCTGGAATTAATATACGGTACAATTTTAGAAACCTCCATTGAGGTTTATGACTATTTCATTGGCCTCCCTCTAGGTTTTAAAAATTACGTTAATCTCCCTTAAGATTAATTATCTTGTAGCATTTAGACCCAATCAACAATTAAAAAGTGATATTGAGAGAGAGAAAATAATATGATTTCATCATTGCCCCTCATCTACTATATTATTTAATTAGTTTAATACCAACCCATACATCAAAGAAAAATACTAAAATTTGCAGTTTTTCACTAGGGATCAAATCATTTATAACATAAAAAAAATAGTATATCATTTGATATACTGGAGTTTCTTTCTAACCTTTGTACAAAGGCTCACACTTGGATAGGCTCGATTTTTAAATATTCAACGGCCCAAATTGTATCATATCATCTCACCAAGTGATGTGACAAAATTTAGATCATTAGATCTTTGAAAATCAGGTTTACCCAAGTTTTGGCCTTCTACAAATGGTCACAAATAGCATTCTTCTACAACTAATTAAGCAGTATGCAAATATCAACTGGGAAACATATATATTGACTATAAGAAATGATCCCAAAGAGGCGTGCTACATTTGATCTCTATGACATGTGAAGCATTCAGTACGTCCATATAACTCCAGCACCCGCTTCTAGCCACAATTGAGCAATTATTTGTTGACCGATATTGAACAATCAACAATGTAAGGAACGGTGATCAATTATTCGCTTGACCATTTTTGTCGAGAAGAATTCTGTTTCCGGGTATTTGATTTTTGCCATGGCTTGGGCCGCGAACATCCTTCATGATTCTGTTCAAAGACCTCACACATGATAGCATAAAAAAAATTATTCTTCAAACAAATTTTGGCAAAACAGAGATTTTAATTTTCTCAATAGATCCATTTCCACTGTCACCTCCATTGCATCGAGATTTTGATGAAAGGATTTCAATTTCTCTGCTGTTAGGAAAGACAATAAATAACTATGTAAAACTATGCATAAAACTTTACATTTCCTAGGAAGGAGTTTTCGGTCTCTCCTTTTGTGCTTTAAAGTGTTGTACGCTGTTTGATTTCACCTCTTTTTGCTTTGACGCGTTGTTGCCTTTTGTGGTCAGCAAAACCCTTATCCTTATCCTTGTTTCATCCGTTCCATCCCATGCTTTGCTTTGAACAGTTGTACTTTGATGCATGTGCCTCTTTTGTGCTTCTTTTGAATGAAATTTGGTTATGTACGTCCAAAGGTAGAGTCTATGTCAAGATGGACAGTTTGTGCCAAGACAAAGAAGTTTGAGTTCCAAGCTCTGGGGTGTTTCTTATTATAATAAGAAGGATTTTTTTTTTTTTAGTCAGTTCATCTTTGCTGCTTTTGGTATAAGGACAACTACATTCAAAATTTTACTAAGAGAAGAAAAATTGTTATCTTATGTTTTCTCATTTATTGTAAATAATCGAGAAGGCAACGCTGGTACATTTTATTATTACATGTCATGTATAATTAATTTCATGAACTGTCTTTATGGTATAATTAAATATTTTAACGTCAAATTTATTTTCATTCAAAATTTACACAAGGGTAAAAAAATTTCAGCATGCATCATGCATCATGCAGCATGATGTAACTCTATAAAAAGTCTATTTTCTTTGGCCAGCCAAATTCCTTGGTGGGCGGCATCGGGTGGGGTGCGCCAACTTTATTGCTTTCCACGCTCACTCCCCAAGTTCTACGCACGTCCCCCGGCAACCCGCACGCACGTTTTCAATCATTAGCAAATGACAGAAAAAATAAAAAATGATTATGACTAATTATCGTATAAAAAAAAAAAGATTATGACCAACTTACCGATCTTGACTATCTTGTTTGGAAAACTATTTTTTTTATACAAAGTTTTTACGTTGTTCGTAAAAATATATTTTAATTATTTTTTTATCTCATATACATGAAATTGCTATAATATATATTTCTATAAAAATTTCAGAAAATAGCGATTCGAATGGCCTGACGTGGCCATAAAGCCCACCAAGCAAATCACATCCTTGACCAATTGGTTATGATGAGAAAGAGTAGTTGATTTGTGTTTGGTGTTATCGCACATTTATTTTAAAATAATTTATTTATATTTAGACACACAGTCACAATAAATTCACTCTCTCTATTTAAGTTTTTTTATTCAAATTAATTACACTTTTCTCAAAAAACAAATATTTGAAACTCCTTTTAACGAGTATTGAATGAATCACTATCTCGTAGAGATGAAGTCACTATGGTGGCATAAGACCTTAGAGGTGACAAAAAAGCTTCTGGGGATGAGTTAGCCAATCAGTGGTTGGATTGGATTGCCGGCGGCGGGTGAAGTGCACAAATTCTAATGCTTTCTACCAATATGTTATCTATTTGATCAACTAAATTTTGAGGTCTAGAGCACGTACCCATGTTAAACTAGGGAAGTTTTTGGTTCAAAAATATTCCATTCCAACAGAAATGTAACGAATAAAATGCAACCCTTAATTTTTCGATCTAAGATAATGCTAGTAAAACTCTTATCAGTAGTACAAAACAGTTTGTCTTGAAGTTCGTGATAGGACCTCAATAGAACGCAAAAAATAAAATTCAAAACTCTTATCAGTAGTACAAAATAGTTCTTTTCTTGTTTCTTTTTTGATTCTGAAGTTGGTGCAATTTCTTGGATGAACATTTACTTTCACTTCAGGTCACAAAAAAAATTTTTTTTTGCCTCACATAACTCATCTTAACTCTGTTTCACGAATTAAAGATCAAGTCAAGGGTAGGGACGGAATCAATTTTTGTGAAAATACATTTATATGGTCATGTAATCATGAAAATCATCCTAACAAAAATTTGTAGCTTTTTGATATAACCTCCAACATCACGTGTGCTTCCAAAATCATCCTAACATTTGGATGGAAATCTCAATCTTCTAGACAATATGATAGCCTTAACAAGATTAGATAACTGAAAACAGCCTGATATGAGTTTTACAGGTATCCCAGCACTACTAAAGGAAGTTCAAAAGCTTCAAATAACATCGTCATATGTTATTCTAAGTACAATGCCATCCAGACCTGATGGCCAATATATTGTCCAATTTTGAAGACAACTATACACGTGTTCATGAGGTCTTAACGTTTTAGGCTGGAGGAAGCATTGAAAGGACAACACATTAGCTATGACATCATGGATTACAGCTACTTAAACAGAAGGGAGCCAAGGTAAATTACAGAATATTAGTATCATGTACTCAATTTGGACAAGAAAAGCATGTGGAGGTTCATTTGTTTACCAGAAACAGAGAATTTTAATCAACAAGCATGCAGGAAAATTCATTGCGATAAACAAATAGTATAAAGGAAAGCAAACTTAGTAATACGAAATCACGATGTACATAGCTGCACAAAATATCATAAGCAAACCTTAACTGTTGTTACATTGAAGTTAATTCTAGAGATACACTTTAGTGAAGTTAACGGGAATTTACTTCCTGCCAAGAACTTGACCGATTCGAGCTTCCAATTGGACAGATTTGGGTAGTGCGATAGCCTTGTTTTTTAAACAACCTCAACAAAAGCCAATGCTTCAATGAAGAAGTATTTGCACAAACTCATCCAATGTTAAAATTTCGTCTATACATCAAAGAACTAAGATAAGCAATTTAATATTTATTTAAACAAAAAAAAAAGTTCAAACTGTTGCAGGCCAGTAACATAAGAAATCAGAAACACCAAAAACCACTTAAGATATTCCCACGTATCCGTGGCATTAAAACAAATACAAATGTCAAGTTACTCTATAGAAGTAAAATTACATGCCTTAGAAACTAAATAAAGTTCTAAACTAACTCAGAGAACACGGAAAAGCCTTAAGAGTAAGTCCAGAGTATAATCCTAATTGACGCTAAATTCTTCTTATGAATCCTGCATACTTGCAAAGTTAATGTTCCTAGTAAATGAAATCAAGTAAAAGCGGATTCACAAGGAAAGACTATAAATGATTTACAACTAAATATCAAGTTCAAATCAGTAAACCAATAGAGTAACATGAAATAATATATCCAAGAAAAGGAAGTAACAATAAATGAGATGTTGCAATAGTTTACTTTTCACGTAAACTTCTTGCGTGCTTGACTAACTCCAGTGTTGCTAGAAATATTTATCTCATTAAAGGACTAAGCAAAATCAAGTTAAAATGAACAGGAAGGCGATGCACAAAATTACCTCAAGCTAAACTATCAAAATTAGTGCAAAAGGACATTAATGGCTGAATCGAGTGAGAAAAACAGGATTCGTAAAGTCTATTAGGACAAAAAATTATTACTAATGATACTAAGAACATGAAAGCGACACAAAGATTTCGATTTAATCATCCTTGCACCAATAGCATTCTTTACTGGACCTAATACACAATCAAATGAATATTACCAAAAGCCGATTTAACTGAGTAACTGAAGCTACTGAATACATAGAGAAAATACAATGACTGAAATAGATCAAAAACCTAAATGGTTTGCTGTATTCCAGCATATTCAAGAGGGATGAGAGAGGAATGTAGATATTCACCGATATCTCAGAGAGGAGATTGCAGCAGAGGGTGGTAAACTTCTCAATTCCCAATAATAATCTTTTCTCTAGATATCTAAGTTGTCTTTTTCTTTTGCTGCAGGAAAGAGAGTTTAGAGTTGCATGTTTTCTTGGAAAGAAATACATCGGTAGTCTCCTCAAAGAAACAAGATAGAAGGCTGTAGAAGATGGAAAACAGAGGCACTAAAATAAGTAAGGAATTGCTATAAGCAGGAGAGCTTGATGCTCTGTTTTAAGTTTTAACGGACTTAACAAACAAAATCAATGTCCAACATTGAAAGGCAAGGATATCCAATAGCTCCTACCAACTCAAGACTAACTCCACTATCTCATTGAAATGGTAATAAAACAGCCCCAAAATGGCTCTCATTTACACTATAACTGGACTATGTTGACTCAATTTTAAAACAAAATAGAATTGCAGGTTGGGCCATAATAAAATGAGATCAAGAGCACAAAACTGCATATGGGACATGAAAAGCGTTCTTAGGAGTACCTAGATACCGTAATGCTGCATATCAATATGTTTCCATAACTCGTGGAGAAATGGCTTTTATCAACTGTCCATTCATCCTTGCCCAATCCAAAGTGGAATAGCTGGGTAATGCAGCTCTCCCATATTATAAATGAAGTATACATCAAAGCAGGTTGAACAATAAGCATGGAATGTATAGTTAAATTCCCTCAAATTGAACTCATATGAAAAGGGTTAAATTCCTGGATAATCCCGACCCCAAAATATTTTAGGTTGTAGCAAAGATCATTTCAAAGTTTCCATTTTGAACAAAATAAAGCATAAATACCAAAACATTACCTAAAAAACACAGTTCAAATTGAAATCAATGACCAAAACCAAAAGAGAGAAGATTCAATAGCATTAGCTTCACAAGGAGGAAGGCCATGGAGGTTCAGTGACACCAACATAATCAACTCGAGCCTGGGGCTGCCACATGGCACTTACAATCTACAAATTGGGTGGAATATTCAATAGAGCTTCCTCTTTCCAACCTCTCCCTCAGTACCTCTCGTCAGTTACGTCTTTCCATTGTCAAGAGTTTATTGGTATTTGTATGTATTTTAATCATGCAGAAAGAGACCTTGTAGTCAACCACCTGATTTATTAAAGGATTGAATCCAAAAAATATTGTCACAAAAGGCAATTCACTGCAATAAATAACCACTTAACTTGGGATGTAAATAAATTATGAGAAAATCATCTGTCCATGAAAAGAATTAAGAAGCAAAGTGCCTGGTTTGTACTTGAAAGACCAAAAAAGAACTGTGAGTTTTAAGTATATGAGAGCAGGCGAGAAGAAGGGTAAGTCAAAGAAAGAAGAAGAGCTGCGAATGAGAGGAGAGAATTCTGGAACATAAGTAGAAAACCGAAAATAGACCTTCAAAGTGATGTTTATAATTGCACGTGGGATACAGGTGGAGGAAAGAAATCGATGCCTATTTAACTCTAGCCCACGTCAGTGCAATCTCTATTGACCAAAAGCCCAAGAAATCAAGATTAACTTTTATGCTCAAACTTCAAGAAAATATTCTTCACATACATCAACAATGATCAGGTACTAACAATCGTAAATTTTATAGTACATCAGAGTATATGTTTGGAAATTTTGAAAACTAAATATTTGCAGCCTTTGGGTGTAGAAGATATAAACATCCAGCAACGATTTAATCTTAAATTAAGAAATTTAATTGGACCATTAAACTCATGATGCAACATCCACTTCAACTTTAGACCCTAATAAAGCAAAGCAGCCACTGAAGCTTTATACAATACCTATACAATATACAAATGAAGCAACTTAGAGCCGTTTGACCCCAAAAAAAAAAAATTTGAAGCTACTCATCAAGTATATTAATTGAGGCGAGTACAATGTTTGAAAGCAGTTAAATTGTTTGGCTTAAACTGCAGTTTGCCCTACCCACTTTTATGGTTTTATCAACAGCCCCATATATAACTACGTCATCATATATCATTGTACTCGTAACTGCAATATAAGAAACTAAATTCCTTTAACCTTGGACAATTGTAAGGCAAAGTGATTGATATAAACCTGTTCAGAGATACCAAAGTGAGTCCCTTCCTTCCATTTGCCTTTCTTCCGCAAGTTTCAATTTTTCAAGAATTAACTGTTGGCAAAAAAGAAAAAAGTACAAATTGATTTATGGAAACCTACTGAAATAAAATCCACAAGAAAAAAAAGCATAAACGATTTCATTGTAGTAGAGAGAGAGAGAGAATTTTATGTAAGCAAAGAAGAGGAAGAGGAATGAGAGGGGATTAAGCTCCAAAAACCAAGTCCAACCGAATCTCACGAAACAAAAGCTGGTAACAAACATAGCAAGGGGCGGCAAGGGTGGTGGGCTGGAGTCTGGAGGAAGGAGGAAGGAGGGATGGTGACTAGGAGAAGAGAGAGATTTACCTTGATTCCTGAGTTGTGCTGCAAGGTGTAAGCAAGCGAAGGTAGGGGTGTGCATCGAATTCGAATTCGGTAATTCGGAAGTTTGAATTCGGAATTTTTCGAAATTTTGGTATCTGGTAATTCGACCGAATTCGATTTCGAATTCACCAATTCCGAATTCGAATTCGTACCGAATTCAATTCGGAATTCGGTAAATTCCGATTTCACCGAATTCGGAAAAATTTATATATTATTATATAATATAAAATTTATAATATTATATAATATTATATAAATTTTATATTATATTATATTATATTATATAAATTTTATATAATATTATATAGTATTAATTATATATTACATGTAAAAAAAATATATTTATATATTAAAAACGAATTTGAAATCGAAATCGGAATTCGAATTCCGATTTCGAATTGTGAATTCGAAATCGGAAATTCCGATTTGAAAAACTCCATTACCGAATTCGAACCAAATTCGAAATATATGAATTCGGAAAATCCGAATTCGATTCCGATTTCCGATTTACCGATTTCGAAAATTCCGAATTCAATTCGAATTCGATCGGTAAATCGGAATTTTTCGATTTTGCACACCCCTAAGCGAAGGGGAGAAATTGGTCCGGTAATTAGAAGAGCAGGAAAGAAAGTGGTAATTAGAAGAGAGCAAGGATTGAAATTAAGAGCAAGGAAGAGAGAGAGAAGGCAAAGGAAGGAGTGTGCACCCGATTCAATGAGGCTGTCTGCGCCCACATATCCCCAAGCCGCCCAAAAATCATGCAACCAACAAACACCCCCAGAGTTCATGAAAATTACGGAGTAACCAGACCATTTCAGTGTTCATCCGAGCTTACACACTTTTAGTGTGGCTATGATATGATATCTAGTCAGAATTTACCCTTTTTTGGGATGGGTGGGAAGAGGAGGTGGACTCTCTCCCTGTTTGCGTGCAAGGTTCTACATTTCTATGCTACTCTCCGAACAGATCATGACAAAGACGTTGATAGCATAAATTATGCTGCACCTTCAGATGCCCTCCAAAACAGTATCAAAACCATGGACAACACCACGAAGAAATGGAAAGTACTAAAGCAACTATAAGAAACTTCCAGTAAAGTGAAACTTTAAGTCTGTTTATAACATATTATGGCAAAAAACCACATCAATTTCTTTTTCTCAAGTTATATGTAAAAACATAATCATACGACTGAGATCAACACTGTGAGGAAACGTGCTTCATCCTCTTTAAGATTTCAGTCCATTTGATCCATAGCTCCAGAAACTAAAGAATATATGTGAAGTTTGTAAAAGATATTAGCACTGAAATGGAATAGAATATGAACCAGTGTTTGGATCTTTCACAGCTTTGAAATTGTCAGCGCTCATTCCAAATTGACCAGAATTGCAATTTCCAATTTCCCTCAGCTTACCTGATCAAAAGGTAAACAATTCAACTTCGTGAGAGATATCATCATATGCAATTGAACACACATATAAACTGGAAATAATTGATACCCTAAAATACTTTCACCATCAACCGTATCCAAGTAAAGCAGACAAAGTTAAGCAGATTTTGCTGCAATTGTCCAGGGTTCAACAAAATGAACTCTCCTTGCTTGAGGTGCCAAATAGGGAAAAAGGAATAGGAGAAGCAGATATAACCCATAGAATGTAAGAATAAAGTCACAAACAATAATGTTGGCTGCCAATGAACTCAGAAAAAGTGACTCAACTGCACAAGGCGTGTTGAAAATATGCAGACAAACCAAGATCAGAAGTTCAATAAAAACATAAACAAAAGGATTGGAGTTGTTCTATCAGCATAGTATGGTTTCCAAAATCTACACCTTGGGTTCAGGAAAGTACAAGAATCTATTCTCATTTAATCATGATCTCCAAATGCAGCAAAGATAAACCATGAACAGCTTGAACAAATTCGCCCTCTACAACTTCAAGCACTGCCAGGCTATTAATAATTTGCAAATACTTCACTACAAAATGAGTCCATCACTTCAACACGCATCACAGGATATGATGACAGAAACAAATGTAGTTCATTCTTGAACTACCTCAGCTTAACTAAATGCAATTTGTTCAGGCACTAAATGTTATGAAGGAAAAGCAGACAAAAGCACGCTCAATTGCACAAGCACAGTAACACATACCATAAGAAATACCTTCACTCTAGTTCACATATATGGAAGTGCTTACATTTCCCTTAAACCATCCTTTTGCTAATCTCAGTAATCGTTTGTCCACTTCCACAAGCATCTATTCTTTAGCAGCACCTGAAGCAAAGCTTTATCTGCTCACATTAACCTTCCCCTTCCTCCAGAATCTTCCGAATGCACTAGCCACCTCAGCTCACACTAGCTCCTTTTACTTTTGCAAAAATTCCAGATCCTCTCCTCCTCCTCCACTCTTCTCCCCTAGAACACATTTTCTTTTGCAAAAATGAAGCATTCCTATATTTACACGTGAAGAGCAAAAAAGAATCATTTAACAGCAACTACCCAAAGAAGTTCATACCACCAATGGTCAACAATCATTTCTTCCTTCATCTTTTGACGTTTTTCATCTGCTAATGGCTTCAAGCGAACAATCTGTCTTCTAGCTTGATCATATGATGGGTCAACTTCCAAAACCTTTGTCATATCTGCATATTGTAATGAACACCAGCATAGGAAACAATAAATTGTGAAAAGCCATATGGACTATATGAGAAGATTAATGAATGCCATTGGCTTTGCGTGTGTGTGTGCTTTTGTGTGTGTGAGAAAGAGAGAGAGACAGAGAGAGAGAGAGAGAGAGAGAGAGAACAAGCAAGATTGCAGCCATTACACATATAATAAAGCCACCACAAATCATAGATTAGTCTTCTTATAAGCACAAGTTTGTGCTAGAAGTTGTCAGCAGCTGCTCAATGACAGTAAAATATTCAAATTCTTACACCGACATACCTGCTATAGTCTCTTCAAATTGTTACAACTTTTCATACACCTCTGCTCTTCTTAGCAAAACACTTATGTAGTTAAGGTTTAGCTCCAATGCTTTTGTGCATTCTTTAATACCATCATCATATTTTTTTTCTGTAAAACAAACCACCAAAAAGAACTTCATCAAAATCCAGTCAAAAACTTACCAATGCATGACATATGTATAACAATGCATATAAATAATGATATCACATTAGGAGTTATTTGCCAATCAGCCAACAGGTATTAGCAACAGATAATGGAGGCTGCTGTAACGGCAACCACCACCAAGATGCTTAGTGAGGAGGCTAAGTGTATGGGTCCTCTCCAACACAGGGAAAAGAATGGGAAAAGAATACTTTAATGGACAACAAATTATAGCTTTAGGAAAAATTCTAAATACTAAGATAAGTACCTTCTCTTCTCCAAAGATAAAGGATAAGTACATCTTGTTAATGGACAACAAATTATAGTTTTAGGAAAAATTCTAAATACTAAGATAAGTACCTTCGCTTCTCCAAAGATTAAGGATAAGCACATCTTGTCTGCCCCTATGAGCTGAAGAGAATTGATATCCAAATTTGATAGTTCAAATCAAATTGAAAGGGATACAGCTCAGATTGATGAAAACAGATCTTCGAGGAACCTTATTTGGACATAGCTAACAGACTTTCTTCCATGTTCACCATTGACACATTAAGGAGATTACATACAGATTAAGGCATAGCACGTTGCCATGGCCAACTTTCCTACTCGTCAAGATTCAAATCTATCAGCTGTCCAATGTAATTGGAACAATAATAAAAGCGAGGTCTATTTAGATCTGGCAAGAAGAGGTGTAGACAAAATGAGTATTAGCCGTTTATCACTATCAGAGCCAATATATCTTCTTTATAATAACTCAAATTCAGCCTTCATGTGACCATATCTAGATAACAATGTCACCAGTCAAGAAACTTCAAGGAAACCTATAATCATGTAAAAAGACTAAATTAAACATTCACAATTTTCACAACAATGCAGTTGCAATAATATCCACTTGTCTCTTTAACAAAAAAAAAAAAAAAGTCTTTGTTTCAGACATGAACTATGTACATGTTTTATTACAATATTATTTTTAGAATTTGCCTCAAGTTCCATCAAATGCTCTCGCAGAGAGAGTTTTTTATAACACAATCTTTATGTTTTACTACTCAGCCAAATGATACCCAAGATCAACCCATACTAATCAATTACAACATTCAAAACTGCATTCCAACTCATAGATATAGAGAAAGTTAAAGAGCAACTTTTCAAGAAATACATGCAAAAAGTACAATTTTGCCATGTATCAACTCAGCAAGATGAAAGCTTACCAGTTTATTTAACATGCAGCATGATTTGTATGGCATACTGACCGTAATTCAACAGATTTGGATATACTGGACACAGCTGGTAAAGCAATATCATACTTAGACAATGCCTCTTCATCTTGACCATCTTTAAACAATGTATTATCTTCAACTTTTGCACGTTGGCTTCTGTTAATGCTTTCTGCTCCAAAGAGAGATAGCTTAAGAGATGACAAGAACTTCTAACAAAAATACAGCTACAAGAGTTTATAAAAAGAACCAGGGCAATAACAGGACAAGAGGATTCCCACGTGACTCCAGCTTGGATCTTCACCAAAAAATTCAGCTTCAACTTCTCTTTTGACTTTCAGAATGTTTTCTGCAATGCTGACCACCCCCAAGATAAACAGCCCAATCAGATACATTCAAACCTTTAACAGAAGTTTCAAAAATCATCCTTTTCTGGTGGCTAACTACACACATTTTCACAGTCCAAGACAGTCCACATGAAGAAGTTCAATAGCAAAAGAAAAGAGTCTTGATTCTTAACCGTGAATCATAATCAAGTAAACAACAGATATGCTAGTCTGGTAGATAATCTGCCAGATAAATAAAAGAACAAATTTCTGAACTATGCTTCTTCCTACCATGAACAGAATAGTTACTATCTAATCTAGCTAAAATAAAAAATCCAATCCTATTCAAGTGTACAACAGACGACATAAATTGTATACCACTTCACCTGAAAGTGACTGAGTTGTATCATACAATTTTCACAAGTATCAAGATTGATACTGGGACAAATGATCAATACTCATCTTAAATACACAAGATGTATTTAATGTAAAACCTATTTCGCCATTGTCAACACTTTGAAATATTTCAAACTCCAACCGAATATTTATTACTGAGAATAAAACAAAGGAACAATGTGGTAAGAATACTTCTCCCAACTGCAGCAGCTGGTCCCTGGTATATTGAATATGTTCCCTACCCCAAAGAGAGTGTCTCCAGTATACAATAGAAAATTAAGAACAGATTGGAAAAATCAGCTAGAGCAAAAATAGCCCAATGGAACAAGTAAGAATATGGACCTAACAAACAAGGGTGACAATTGAGTATTGAGTATTACATGATTATGCAATTAACAAAATGGTTGCTAAGTCCATTACAACCTAAAAACTAGGGCATTAAGTTGGTTTAACATTTCGACCGGAAAAAAATAAACATCACATATCATTATATATTCAACCAATGGTGCAGAAGTTCCATGCAACTGCCCCATTTTAAAATAGAAAATAATTCAAATGCATGCAGAGTCCTTTGCAAACTATCCTTGGATGCAAAAGTAAAAAAGTGAGATCACAGCTGTTCACCACCAAGTCGTAACGAAATCAAGTGCATACAGAGTGGCAGGTGGCGATTAGATAGACAGCACGGCGATCTCAATATTCATCATTATAAGGAAAACGAAAACCACAATTTTGAGGAGGCCAGGCCTCAAAAGGAGCATCATTTTTTACTCCTTAAAACAATCTACTGGAGCTTTCATGTATGTAGGGCAATTTATGGGCTACAAGATACTCGTTAAACACCCACCTGAAGCCTACTCATGTTATCTCCATATTTACAGCAGATACACATCTTAAATGCACTACCAAGAATTAGGAACATTTTAATCAGTTCCCTCACAGGCTCGGCAAGGGTAACTACATACAATGAGATATCAATAGCAATACACGCTGTTGAGAAACAAAAGCTGTGTGGTTTTATCCAGCAAAGAAAGCAGAGGAATTACAGAGGGGCATACCATAATTAGCACCCCAAGAATGTTTTCAGAAAAGAATCGAGTACCCAAACCAAATTGTCTGAGGAGAAAACACTGATTTTGAGGAATGAAAAAAATAAGTTGAGAACTCAACAATTAAATTTTGGCCCGTAAAACTCCAGCTAAGCACATTAATATCAGCTTCATCAAGGAATCAATATCATCTTTCTCAAATCAAGACTATTCTCAAGCAAGAAGAGAAGCCAATAAGCTACATAAATGGCTTGCATCCCAGTGCTGCTGCAAAAATCAAGAATTTTTAATCACCTTAGAACTGTCATTTACGTATAAACACATCTTCAACTGTGCTAAAAGAAAGGTTCCATACACATAAATGAACAAGATTTCCATGATCCAACCACATTAACTGTTTTACTTGATACAGAGGCGAAAACACATGCTTCTTGGAAAACAAATTCCTTGCCGAACATAATGCACAAAACAACATCCTTGGAAAAAAATACCTTGCCTAACATAATGCAGAAAATGAAAAATGACATTCTTAAAAACAAATATCCTGCCAAACATTAAGCAGAAAACAAATTTCCACAAATACATTGTGCACATATCTATGTGATTATACATTTTTTCACACGTACAACTGGCCATGTTAATTTCCAATAACACAACTGCTACCATGTTTCCTGCACTAGTAAGTCCACCAAACCTCAAAATTCAAAAATTTAACAATCAAAACCAGCAAGAACAAGACTCAAACTTCCATAATCAGCTGCAAAACTTTTTCTTAAAAATGCAAAACCAAAAAATTAGCACTAAACCCAAAACTAAACTAAAATCTACAAAACGAAATACAGAATCAGCACCAAACAGCTTCACTTACACACCAAACCATAAAAATCCCAAAGTTTTCTAATCTGTTCACCAAATTATCTAAGAACTAGGCATAAATTCATCAAAAATTTAACATACTAACTAAAACTCGATAAGCCCAGAAAAAACAAACGAAAAAACCAGTACTTTTACATACCAAAAATCCAATCTTGAAGCAATGAACAGCTAGATAATTGAGGTAAACATGGACAGAAACCACAAAACCCAAGACCTGATGTGTAATTTTTAAACAGATGACAATTAGACATGAACGAGGAGAGTGGAGCGGGCGCTGCCATGAGGCTGGAAAAAAGGAGATTAGAAGAACTGGCATCGTTGTTATTGATTGAAGAGGGTTCAAAATGAGGACCAATCAGTCTGCTGCCACCTCAGCTTCCACCTCCAGGTCTATAGCTTATCACTGTCTGATCAGCCTGAACATCTCAATCAAAAGCAATCTTCGCCGTCCAAATTTTTTGAATCAAAAAGATTCAAAATTTTAGAAGTAGATGCTGAAGGGAGTTTGCAATTGCAAGGTTTAGATTTTCAGCCGCTTATTTGTGTTGCAAGTAGCCAAAGAACTAACTGAAATTACCTATAACCGTTTTACTTTCCTGCCAAGATTCAAGAATTCAGTGTTTCTCTGCACTTGGACAACAAAAGACATACTTTGCAAACACAGACAATTACCATTTCTAAGGTTAAATGTCTGTGTTGCTAATCAAAGCAAGACATATCAAATGTGGCTTTTCCATAAACAAGAAATTGCATTACAGGGAATACTTTATTCAGTCATATGACACAATGATCTTTCAAGATTTGCCTGGCAAGATCAATTGCTCCACTTTTCTTGTAGATCAGATGCAAGTTGTAAGCTGCTTCCCGACGAAGATCACAGTAGCCTGACTTTGGAGAAGCCAGACCATCTGGTTTCTCATTTGGAAGGTTTGGCATGGGGCAATCACTTTCATGCATTGTAAGAACCTTTTCATAGTTTAAAGCAGCAAGAGAAACAAGACCGACATGATGATATGCTCGAGCTATATTATACAGTGCTTCCTGACTATATCTGCAAAGCTGTAAATTATTGTAAAGAAATGCCAATCCTTGGGCCACAGACTGATGTTTGTTTTGAAGTCTGTGACCTAGGGCCAAGTTTATCAATGCAGTTCCAGCACAAAGATTGACCAAGGGAATATCTGGCATCAGCTTGTAAGCTTCCAAATATTCCCGAACAGCTGCTTGATGCTGGCTGATCATGGTAAACTGGTGCCCGAAAATGAGAGTGAGTGGTACACAACTTTTGTGCTTGGTTCGCTTGGTGTGCAAAAACTTGTTATGCTTTGAATATCGACTGTCCAGTTTTGACATTACTTTGTAATAGCAGTTCCATGCAGAAAAGCTATAAGGACGTTGATTAACAATATAGCGTGCATATTCAAAGCCGTGAGCAGGATCAGCAATAGTGTATGCTATTTGGGCTCCCAGAGTTCTAAGCTCTTCGTTCCTTTCAACAGACAAAACATTGGAGGCCAATTTCAGAGTTAAATTGATGATTTCCAATGCTTCCCAATACTTTTTCAAGGATGCTAGTGATTTGCATAACTCTATAATGAGATGATGATGTTCTGCATCTCTTATAAGGTTTGGAAGAGGAAGCTCTCTTGGCGCTTGTTGGGGAGATTCATCCTCTGAATCATCACTTATCCACTCAATTCCAGCAGCCAAAGCAGCAGCTCTTTTTGCTTCCTTCTTTTTTAGTAACTTTTTTGCTCTGGACGCTCTAGACAGATCTGATGCTGAAGCTACAGGTCTAAATCCATGAAACACAGTATCAGTCCTAACATGATCAAGTATTTTTATCCGTTCAGAAAGAACACTTTTTGATAGCTTCTTCCTTGGCCTGACCTTTTGTTGTATAGTCTCAAGAAACAATGTCTCGCGAACCACAGGAAAAAAAACATCTACAAATGCCTCTAACAATCCTTTAGCTTTATAGATTTGAGAAAGCTTCAACTTTATCTTCCCATTAAGCCACCATGGTTTTGCTGCATTTAGGTTCAAGTTAAATAGTGATTCTGATTCTTTAGGAGGACATAGAACAGAAATGGCTTCATCATCTTTATTTTCTTCAAGAAAAAGTGATGACAAAGCCAGCCGAGCATCAACACTATTCTCAAGTTTGTCTAAAGCTCTGTAGAAGTAATCAATTGATTGCAATCGTTTCCCCAGACAACAGCAACACTCAGCAATTTTCAGATACAGGCAACCATTGTTCTTAACATCATCTCCTACCAACATCATATAGTATTCTACTGCAGATTCATAATGCCCGTGATTCATTAGTGAATCTCCAATCTGAATAATCAACTGGGGATGATCATGTAAATTCTCATGTCTCAAAACATTGAAAAGAGCTTCTGCTTTTACCAAGTTTCCAAGGTGAATATGACATATTCCAGCTTTTGTGCGTAGACATAATGGCATCTCTTTCCCAGAGCAGTAAACCTGCTGTGCATGCTCAATATGCTCGAGGGCTTTATGATGTGCATTGCCTTCCATGTGTAGTGAAGCCAATATATCAACCACATTTAAATCAGGTTCCTTGCAACAATTTCTGAGATAGCTTTCCAGTACAGTGACTGCACGCTCAGATTGGCCACATTTTTTATACAGCTGGGCCGCAGTCTGTAGTACCTTTACATTGTCGGGACAGAGCTGTGAAATTTGCTCATATGAATCAGCAGCTTTCAAATAATCACCCAACTCAACATAAAGAGATGCACGGTGAAACCGCAAATTGATATCTTCAGGATCTGCTGTTATTGCTTTAGAAAGGCAGTACCTGGCTTGTCCTGTATCACCTTGTTCTACGGACCATGTCACAAGAAGCTTCCACAGAGATGCATCCTTTGGGGTTAAATGGGCAGCAATCATGTAGAAATCCAAGGCTCTCTTCTTATCACCCATCTCATTATAGATGAGCCCAAGCCTATGATATGGATCAGGAAGATTGGGAGAAAGACGAATCACTTCATAAAACATCCCTATGGCCTAGAAGCTCAGAAAATCTACAATGAACAAGAAAATTGATAACCAAAAACAACCATTATAGACATTGCCCTTCTAAAGATTCCAAGCACACAACCAGAAAATGCCCAAGTCAAAATGAGATTCCGACCAGTTCTAATTAACATAAAGTGCTATGTGAAGACAAAAAGTGACCATCGTATTGAATTTCTCAAAAAGTGCGAGTAAAACTTCATAAGAAATAACTCGGCTTTTACTGAGCTTGTACAGTTACTTCACTGTGCCTAAAAGAAAACTAAATATGCTATTTTTTATAACCATTATAACTAGATCCTCAATACAAAAGGTCTGACTTAGCACAAGACTTAATTCTCATATATCCAGAACAAAGTCAATGCATTCAAACTGCAAGAAACTTATTCACTCAAAGGAGAGGACCAACACTTTGCAAAGCAGGCTAACAAAGTGAATAGATCTGTAATTTTGCATTCCTTATGAAGAAATAGTTCTTCAGCCAACATCATTGTAGATGCCCATGAATAACAAAATGCAAGATATCCAGTCAAAGCAAATGGTAAACAAACTGAAATTTACCCAAAAAGAGAGACAATTAAGGAATGGTCACCACCATGCCTTCCATAGCAGTAATTTGCATGGATATAGTTAAAACCAAATGGTAAATCAAGTAAAGATTGCCCTACAGAATGACAAATAAGGCAAGCTAAGGCCATACCTCTCCATAGCGGCCATGGGCATAATGAAGAGTAGCATCACCAAGTTTTCGAGTCACTTCAGGACTGACTTTATTCCTTGATCCCTTTCGTCGACCTCTTCTCTTGGACTGCACAAGGTAAAAAACAAGCAGTTTGCAAAATGTCCCAAAACCAAAAAAAAATTGGGTAGCATAAAACTTCAGAAGATAATGCAACAAAAAAAACCTTAAAAAACTTAAATATGAATCCAACCAATTTTATTTGTCCGCAAAGCCAAAAAAAAATGTCATGAACAGAGAAAAAAAAGATCAGGAATGTGAATGTGGCTCTCAAATTTCTTTTCCTCAGTCTTTGCCTCAAGCTGGGTATCTCGCTAAGGTGTTGGGCTGCTTGGCAGGAAAAACAAGAGAAAGATAGCTTCTTAGAAAGGTCTCCTACAGATTAAAATGGTTTTTGCAACCATCTCCATCTTGAAACACTGTCAAATTACTCAAATAAAGATGGATAAAAAAGTTACTTACACTAGTCTGAGTTGTGACTTTCAATTTGGTAGAGACAAGGTCCAGTGATATTTTTGTTTTAGGTGTTGATAATGAATTAGAGTGAGTCCCAAAAGACTTGGTACTAGCTAGTGTGCTCTTACCCAGGTTTTCATGGATTAATTCCTATATATGCATTATGAAAAGACTTACATATGTCCACTCAAGACATGAGTTAAAATAAATAAATGAAGCATATGAAGACCAATGGTTTGAGGTGGCACCAGAAACAGAATATGCTCCCCTGAAACACCCAGAATATAAACGTTAAGGTACTAACTATTCTAAGAAATCTTTATCAATAGAAGTTTCCTTTCACGATGGCAGCAATGCTTATAACTAAAATACTTGATGGAGAACATGAGAGCCAAGCTGCTGGCCTTGTTCCTGCTGCTTTTGATATAATGGTGACAGATATCAGACTGCATATGTAGGGAAGCTGCTTGGCCGCATTCTTGCTGGTTTCTCAAAATCTTAAGCATTACCAAAATCGGACTAGATTATGTTTGGGCCACGGGTGAGCAAAATGAGCAAAAAATTAAAAAAACAAGTCCACAGGTCCACGGCAAAAGTCACTCAACAGTTAAAGGAATATCTATGGCTCAGATTCCATTCGTCTACAATCTGATCAAAGAAACCCAAAAAAAAGGAAGCATTATCAACTATGGTAAAATTGAACTCAATCTATTAAAACAGCTGTTCTCCAATTATCATATACTTGTAAAAGCTCTTTAATATAAGTCCAAAAGAACAAAGAAACAGCCAAAAAGGAGGGGGTCATTTCACAGGATTGCCAATCACTTTGTCACCAAAGAGGTTGCAAGGTCAAGAAAAATCTTACTCAAAATGAAAACTGGAAAAGGAACCAACAAGAGTAATTTTTTCCCCCAAAAAATGAAAAAAAGGAACTATATTAAAGAGAATTACGTGGGTGAATCCAAAACATGGTTGCATAGATATGGCGTTGTACTTTATTGAACACATTACAAGAGTGAAACAACATGAAAAGACACGTCCTTTTCATCAACTGAAAGGTCATACCTACCACATTGAAGCATGAAAACTAAGCCTTTAGGTTTCACAGTGCATCTTGGCTAGTGCAAAAAGTTAATCATAAGTTGTATTTTCAATGCGAAATTATTTTTTTTTAGTCAATGCATTCATAATAAAGCAGATGCATGAATGCAGCACAATGTTACAAGAAAAAGACATGATTTTGAAATTGTCTAGACTAGTTAAGCTCGAAATCCTCCAACTTAGCCACAAGTGCAAGAGCAAAAATTGGTGAAAGCACAAAGCTATGGTGGAAAAAAGTGAACATGCATGAATACCATACCTTCCTGGATCTTCTTCTAGAGCCATAATTCATGAGTTCCATTATTTCTTCCATGGTTGCACCAGAAACATCCTCTTGTCGTTGCCGTGGTTTTTTAGCTGCAGGTACTTCCCTGCCACACCACCAATGAAAGAAACGAAAAGAACATAATATCAGCAGAGCATTGAGCAAAAAAGTTGGAAACTTGAGAAAAAGAAAAAACTTTTAAGGGGATTCCAATGGGAAGTATTAAATCACATGCCAAAAAATTCATTTTTCTTTCCTTCTTTAGGTACATAAGAAAACATTAATTCCTTTATGTGCAAAAAATTACAATGAGAACAGACAGTTTCACAATGGTTCAATTGTTTTCAGTGAGTAGATGCCACCTTACTGATACCAAAAATTGACATAGGAGACTCAAACAAAGCCACACTTACTCTCTACCTCCCTAGGTAGGCCA
>NC_040039.1:34764346-34826353 GCF_003713205.1 Coffea eugenioides
TCTATCCTCCTTCTTGACAATTTAAATTCCTGTTGGTGAGTCTCAGCGTCCACCGCGCACTCTTCTATCCCCCTTCTTGACAAATTTAATTTCCTGTTGGTGAGTCTCAGCGTCCACCGCGCACCCTTCTACCTCCCCTTCTTAACAATTTAATTTTCTGTGAGTCTCAGCCTCCACCGCGCACCCTTCTATCTCCCTTCTTGATAATTTAATTCCTGTTGGTGAGTCTCAGCGTCCACCGCGCACCCTTCTATCTCCCTTCTTAACAATTTAATTTTCTGTTGGTGAGTCTTCTATCTCCCTTCTTGATAATTTAATTTCCTGTTGGTTGGAGCGTAACCGCGTCCCTCCACGCATCTTTTTTCAAAAAATAAAAAAAACTCAAATTTAATATCTTGTTGGTGAGGTCTCAGCGTCCGTCGCGCACCCTTCTACCCCCATTCTAAGCAATCACATTTAATTTTCTGTTGGAGCGTAATCGCGTCCCTCCGCGCATCTTTTTCTAGTTATGAGAAGTTATTTTTCTTGACTGTTTTGATTCATAATTGTGTTGTCTCATTCATTTTGTATTTCATGTTTAGAAGTTCTGATAACTCAGACTTTTTCGACTTTACAAAGATCACAGTTGGTCAATGCACTTGTTTCATTGTGGTTCACTTGCATTCGAACTACGTTTGACCTGATTCCCTTAATGGGATACGTAGGCAACTCTACATGAGTTCGGTCACATTTTCTACAATGTTATTGCATCACTTTGTCCAATAATTTCAGCCAAGTGTTGACTTGTTTATTTTAGCTCAGATACAGCTAGAGGAGACAGGTAAGCAATTTGGTGTCTACGTCTTTGTCTTGAGTTTCTTTGAAACTCTAGACAAAGAGGGGCAAGCTGTAGACACCAAATTTTTGTCAATTTTTAATATTTTCTTAAGATTTTTCTATTTAATAATTTATTTATTTTCTTACATTTTAATGTGCAATTTTCTTATTTTTTGCAGGTTTGTTTAGAAAAGAAAAAAAAAGAAAAAAAGAAAAAAGAAAAGAAGAAAAGAAAAGTAACATACAAAACACACTTCCTCAATTCACTCTCTCGAGGGTGGGACTGACAAAAAAAAGAAACGGCATTTTGGGGCTCAAAAAATATGTACTCTTTCGGCTCTGACACAGGGAGACGATCCCTTGGACAAAACAAACACAAAAACACTCTAGCTCCCATATAGAGATCTCTCGGCCCTTTTCTTGTGCGAACAAAAAGAGAAAAGAAAATCTCCATCCCTCTTGGCTCTCTCCAGGACAGAACAAGGAAAAAAGGAAAAAATTTTCCCTCCCTCTCTCGGCTGGGCTCTTCAGACAAGAAACAAAAACAGAAAAAAAAAAAGGGGAGGCTCTCGGCTCTCTCTCTTGTCTCAACCGAAAAGAAAAAAAAAAGAAGCATTCTTCACTTTCTCCCTCTCTGGGCTTGGAACGCAGAAGAGAAACACGGAAGAAGAAGAAACCTTCGCCTGGCCTTTCCTCTTTTCCAATGTTTTTCCAACACACTCACAGGCATCAGAAAAACTTCAGCCAAGGCAATTTCACTTTCATTGAGGTATTTTCCATTTTTTTTTAAGGCATATGAGATACATTTTGGTTTTAATTTATCTTGCTTTTGCTGGTTTTTATTGTTGTTGTTGTATTGCTGAAATTTGGGAAATGGCATGAACTAGATTGAGGAAAAGGAAATGTTTTTTATGTATGCATGTTAACTGTTTGAAAAAATGCCAAAAAATGGAAAAAAGGAATTTTAGGAGGCTGTTTTGCTTTATTTTAGCCCTTTTATGTTGTTTTCTTGTTAACTAAGATTATAGTTGTAATGTAGAAGTTATAAGGAGGGTTTTGGCATAATTTTTATGATTTTTGGTGGAGGTTTAAAGGTTTTAAGAAAATAAAAACTGGACTGATTTCTTGGTTTTTCGGTCACTTTCGGATCTTTTTTGTTGAAAACTAATACCGGAAATGGAATCTACGCGAAAAATGGAGTGGGGAGGTGTATTTTGAGAATTTTTGGTGACCGGAGAAGTCGCCGGCGACCGCCGCCGGAGGCGGTGGCGGCGGTAGCGACGCCGGCGGCCGCCAGCTGAAGCTGAAGCTTCGGCTGGCCGAAGAAGAAAGAAGAAACGAGAGAAAGAAGAAGGTGAGGAAGAAGAAAGAAAAGAAAAGAAAGAAAGAAAAAAAAAGGATTTGGGCTGATGTTTATTTTCTGATGGGCCAAGAGTTAGTTTTGGTTGGGTTTTGAAAATGGGTTTTGGTTTATTTTCTTTTGGGTTTCTGTTGGGCTAAGAGATTGGAGCCCATATATTTTGGTCGGGTTTGAGTGATAAAAGACGGGCTGGCCTGTGTGTTTGGTCTTGGATTTTCGGCTGGGCTTAGGTAATGTTTGGCCCAAATAAATAAAAATGATGGCCCAGTGGCCTTTTTCTTGCCCAAATCAGAAACCGATTTGCACTTTGGCCCCTGATCTTTGGAGTAGTTTTACTGTGGCCCAGAACATTTTAAATTTCTTTCATGTAGGTACTTATATTAATTGCACTTTGATCCCTGAATTTTATCTTTTATTTAATTTTGACCCCTGAACTTTGGAAAAATATAATTTCTGTCCCCAAAAGTTTTTTTTAATCTTTGCAATTCAGTCCCTGATGAATTTTGACTCTTTTTATTGTGATTGTTTCTTTTCTTTAATAGCTAATTATGCTACTTTTGAATATACTTAACTTGTAATTTTTAGATTTGCTTAAATTTCTTTACATCTGACATATTAGTGTGAATTTAGTGCTTGTATTATTATTTTCTTTTTCAATTAAATTGGTGCCATGATCCTTTTGTTCATTGTGAGTATAATTAGGACAATTTGACTCCATTTAGTCACCACTTCAAACGGGAGGTACTCCTATTCCATTATTTCAATGTCAATTACGTGCTCTTATGTGCTCCTATGTGTTCCTATGTGTTTATATATCTTTATATGCTTTATTTATTTGATTTAAATATTCATTCAAATTTTCTTATATATGTTTTGGTTAGTTTTTATAATGATTCGAGAGGTATTTAAATACCTCAAAAATGTAATAGATAGGATAATTAGATTTGTTTTATTATATTTTTCCCTCCTAGATTGTAGTTAGGCGCTCCCCGATGTAATAGATAGGTTGCGTGTTTATGTGGCTTATGTGTTAAGTGTTTTATCCGCTTTTCTTAGGATTTTGGCATCTAGATATTATGTTTACGTGTTATGTGTTACGTGCTCTTATGTGTTTATTTGTTTTAATTTATGCTTTATTTGCTTCACTATGAATTGTTAATGCATGACGTCACCACACTAGTCCAACGCTAGTTGTGGCTTCTCTCTTCGCTTACTTGCTAGTCCAACGCTAGTAAGGATTTTTAGAAATGGGCTAGTCCAACGCTAGACCCTTTAGGCCGTCTTGCGTTAGATTCATCTTTGTGTGCTATTCACTACATTTTCATGCATATTTTCATTTTTAGGATCTTTTCTCATTTGTATGATATTCCCTATTATATTATCCTTATCTTCTATAGATGCTAATCATGTCATTTAGAATTGCATCTCATTTAAGCTAGTTCATTTGCTTGTTCATGTTAGGATAATTATTTTTCAAACATGGGAAATAGGTGATTATAACTTTTTAGTTTAAATATCCCATTAATCCATGTATAAGAAAATTATGTCACGAGTTTTTGTCTCCCGTACCCTTTATGTTGCATTCCCTTTTTCTTTGATCACTTATATATATGTATATAATTTAATTTCTTTTTTATTTTATTTTATTTTAATTTCATCATTTGCATACTCGTGACACTTTCAAGGAATCATTTTGGCCTTCGCAATTAATGCGATTGGTTCAATTAAACCCTTGAATGAACATTTTGTCCCTTTCGATATTTTTAGATTTGCATCCATGTAGGAAACATCCAAATATGATAAAATTAAGGGTTAGATTAGGAAAATTTTGACTAAACCTCGCAACTAGCTTAGACTAGGTTGAAAGGGTGCCTTAGGTTTGAGTCAATTGAACCTTTGCCTTCCCTTTCTTCAACCGTGACTCCCGAACCCATTTTCTCTTGTTTTCAAAGACCTGGAGTTGTCAAAAGGGTTTTGATTTATTTTATTTTTGTCAAAAAAAATATTTTTTTTGGGTGACTTGGTACACCAAAACTCCATACCAAGTGGCGACTCCTAATTTTTCTTCAAAACCCTTTTAGACTAAATTTTGGACCCAAATTGTCGCATTTTTTAAAGTCCCATTCTAGGTCCTTTTTCATTTATTATTAATAAATCACATTTTTTATAAACACTTTTTTTTCCATCGCAAAAAAAATGGGGCGCGACATTGTTTAACGGCCAATTTCACATGTAATTTGGATTGAGCAGACCAAATGAACCCGATTGACAATGCAGAAACAAAAAAATTCTGACAACGCCACGGTCCCTTAAAACATTGGAACCCCACCATCCATTTTTTGAAAAAGAGACAATTCTTTGAAACATGATCACTATATCCAACTGCCTTGTCTGCAAAAGACAAGAAAATTAACCCCTTTGTGTATAAAAGCTAACGAGGAAATTTAAGACCTCTTTGTTGTTTGATCTGTGAGAGTGACTGAGAGATGAAGTAGAGTGGTTGCGTATGATCTTTAGAGAATTCTAGAACGGAAGTGACAATAAAGCTTCTAGAGAAAAGTTAGCCAATCGGTGCCTAACTTCAATTGAATGTGTGCCTCAAATGACAAAATGTTACCCTCCACTATGCCCAATTTCACGGTGAAACCGGACTATGGGACTTACTAGGCACGGTGAAACCGGACTATGAGTTTCACTGTTACATTCAGCTCTTTGAGCATTTAGATTAAATTCTACATTTCGGTTATTATTCTAATAGGAGAACCTAAGTAATCTTTCCCATAATTATATCCGAGTTTTGAAGAAGAAAAGGAATCGTTTTAGAAAATGTTCGAAGCTTAAGACCAACTCGTTTGATTCAGTGGGCGAAAACAACTCAGTCCTTGTCTTTTTTATTCCTTTTTGCTGGTGATTAGTAATGTTTTTATGAAATGATTGATTATGATGTTTTAATAAGTTCATTTCTATTCGAGAAAATAAATTTTTCTTTTTTTCATAGTTGTACTTCTTCTCTTTTTTTTTCTGTACTCTTTGTTTTGTTTTTAAATTTAGGAATAATTAAATTTCGTTTGTGTGTGTATGTGTGAATATATATATATATATATATATATATATATTAATTCCTGTACACAATTTTTGCGGGTGAAATGTTTTCTAAACTTTTATATGAATTGTGTTCTCTCTTCTCCTTTATACAATTTCCTGACTTTGTCCACAACTTCATACAATTTTAAGATTTTTTTTTGTAGTATCTTTATATGTACTTTCCTAATATTATTATTTTTAAATAAAAAATAGATATTATTATTCTGAAATAAAGTAGCAGAGAATTGGTGACCTGGCTGGTCGAACACCAGGAAAATTGAGGACCAAGAACAGGCAACTCCGCTGGTTTAATGAGCGGTCCACTTTTAAAAACACTAGTGATTAGAGGAGATTTTAGTTTTGGCCCAACTCTTGATGGGTTGCTTCCACCCAAATGGGTGGGTGGTTTTTTTCTTTTTTTTTTTCATTAAAGGGTATTTCCACCTTTCGATCAGACTAATCTTCTAAAATTGTGTAAAGTCTTGCCCTAAAAATACACAACGAAATAACATACGGGAGTCAATCACGAAACCTACTGGTAACTACCAACCTCCGGAACCAGTTAGACTACCGGTGGTGGGCAAATGGATGGGTGATTTGAAATTATGAAAATATCCAATGAGTTATTTAACAGCACCAAGAATTTGATTATATTACTCAAAAGCAATTCTATACACCCGAAGATTTTCATCATTTTAAACCTTTTCATTAATGATATCTGTAATTTTATGAACAAGTAACTTAAATTTATTTGCACAGGTAAAGGTAAAACCATAGCTTTCCTCAAAAAAAAAAAAGGAAACTTGCCGTACATGTTTTGACATACTCCCATGTTCGTCATTCCGCTTACATGATGCTAACATCATTATAATATATATATTTTTTATAAAAACCCAAAAAAAGGACTCTTTTAGTATTCTTAGTAGCTAAGAATAAAAAGGACTGAGAGTCAGTGAGATGGCAACACAAGATGTCAACGTGGGCTCCCATAATTCACGTTGGGGAGCTGACCCTAAGGTCCTATGGATGCTTCTTTGTGCAAATATGATACCTTAAACTTGATTAATTTGTTTACAATTCTATTAAAAGAAAAAGCACTTTAATTTTGAGGATGAAGCTTAGTCTGCATAACAATTAGTACACTTTGAGGCATTTTTTACTAGCAAATAGAATTAATCGGATCAAAGTCATTGAAGCAAGCAAAAGATAGAGTTAAAGTAAAATACTTCTTACTATTAAAGATGCTGCTAATAGTATCAGATTCATCTTAACAAGATCACTCGTCTTAATATACTTATGGTCGGCTAATGTATGAGTTTTACATGAAAGTAAAATTAAAATGCACAATTATTCAAAATGTGATCAATTTTAAAATATACTTCGTTACTTGAAAGTAAATGAAATATGCCACCATGTACGACTTCATCATTCATTATGCTTGTCTTTCTTTTTTTTTTTTTTTTTGTGAAACTACCCTTTTGAATTTTTTGTATAAATAAGAAAATTTTATTAAAAAAACTATTGGAAATTGTTTAGCACAATTTTCTTAACAAGATTAAAGAGCGAGAATTTCTACAATTGGCAGATTTTGCATAGTTATTTTATTTTTCTTATGCCCATAATGCCCATAATGCACAATTTTCAATTTTTGAGATTTTGGGTTGTAATTTCTTGTGTTTTTTGTTTGTCTTTCTTAATAGGGGTGTAATAATTCAGACATAATGCTTACAGTTGAAACTTAGACCATAGAACTCAAAAGTACAAAAATAAGCTAGAGTTTCCTAACTACACATGGGCAAAAATGCACTATTGTATGTGTAAGTGAGTATATTATTCCTAATAAGGTTATTTGGTATGATAGTTATTAAAGCTTTTAACGACTATGGAAAGGGGTTGGTTCATTGTCGATACAAAAGATTTCAACAATAAATAAAAAATTTGCCTAATGGAAAACAATAAAGGGAGATTATCGAGGAGGTTCAATGCACAAACTATTTGTATCAAGCCACTAATACAAAACAAAAAGTATTTCACCAATAACGTATTTACGTTTCTTTTTCTTTTTCAATATAAGACTTTATACTACATACATAATTTCTTGTGGCTATATTTGATTAGAGATTTTTCTTTTTGTGCAACAAACACATTAAAATTTGCAACCCAGTCCATATACAGTCCATTTTGATCAAATATCCATGAATTTTTGCCTGCTTTAATTGCTTATGATTTTTTAAGCAAAAATAAAAAAAAATTAGTGGTTACCATTGGACTCAAATAAGGAACAAGAAAATTCAAAATGTGTTCGGTCAAAGAAAAGGATGGGTAGAAAAAGTTGAGAATCTAGAAGGGACCTTTGATAATTTCCTGATTTACAGAAATGTGAATATAGTATAATGATAAATGAACACGTTCATGAGATGAGATGAACCTTAAAAAAAAAATAAAAAATTTAAATTTAAATACAAAAGATTAGATGAATTTTGGGATTTCAGTTGGTATATGAGGAAAATAGGATACATGTAATCAACGAGTTCTTGTGCCTTGAGAACGTCTTTGGCTTACAATGAGAAAGAGAAGGTCTTGGGCTACAGCCAGTCAAATTTATTCGGCTTCTTTGCATGAAAACATAGGATAATGATAAATGACCACATTCATGGGATAAGAAAAACCTAAAAAAAAAAAAAAAAAAGATGAATGCATTGTTTTTTTTTTTTTTTGGTTTTTTCTGGAAGGGAGGGGCGTGAAAGAAGGTGACGGAGCGATATGATTCAGGTGGCTAGCAGAATTCTAGAATTAGAGATGTCAAATTAGAGCTAGACGGGATGATCGGTCAAAAAAAACGGGTTAAAAAAGCATGATTGGTAGAAAGAACAGTACGCTCTAAGAACAGGACAAAAAATGACATTATACTACATGCTCTTCTTAGTTTAGGAGTTTTGCGATATTCTTCACAATGCCCTTTTGCATGTCCTCATTTAGGAGTTAATTTGATGCTTATTTAGTGCGCTTTACTAGATTAGACTTCAGGATCTGATAATTAGTATTCCAAGCTTAAACTTTTGATCAGGTGATTGATAAGATGATCAATCATGTACTTCCTAATTAGTAATTTTAGTTTTGAATCGCATAGGAATCGATCACCGGATCTACTAGTAACTACTAAACTACGGAATCAGTCGGACTATTCATGAGGGGCAAATGGATGGGTGATTTGAAATTATGCAAATATCCAATGAGTTATTTAACAGCACCAAGAATTTGATTATATAGCTCAAAAGCAAGTCTATACACTCGAAAGTTTTCGTCATTTTTCACCTTTTCATTAATGATGTTTGTAATTTTATGAACAAGTAACTTAAATTTATTTGCACGTACAGGTAAAAGTAAAACCATAGATTTCCCCAAAAAATAAAAAATAAAAAAAAGCATGGAAACTTGCCGTACATGTTTAACATGCTCCCATTTCGTTATTCCGCTGACATCATGCTAACATCATTATAATATATATATATATATATATATTTTTTTTTTATTTATAAAAACCCAAAAAAATAGGACTCTTTTAGTATTCTTGGTAGCTAAGAATAAAAAGGACTGAGAGTCAGTGAGATGGCAACACAAGGTGTCAACGCGGGCTCCCACAATTCACGTTGGGGAGCCGACCCTAAGGTCCTATGGATGCTTCTTGTGCAAATATGATACCTTAAACTTGATTAATTTGTTTACAATTCTATATAAAAAAAAAAGCACTTTAATTTTGAGGATGAAGCCTAGTCTGCATAACAATTAGTATGCTTTGTGGCATTTATTCCGCTTCTTGGATTGTGAATAGAGTATAATGATAAATAACACATTCATGAGATGATATGAACCTTAAAAAATAAAATAAAATAAAAATAAATATAAATATAAAAGATTAGATGAGCCTTGGGATTTCAAATGGCATATGAGGAGGAAAATAGGATGCATGTAATCAACGAGTTCTGGTGCCTTGAGAAGGTCTTTGGCTTACAATGAGAAAGAGAAGGTCTTGGGCTACAGCCAGTCAAAATTTTCGGCTTCTTTGCTTGCAAATATAGGATAATGATGAATAGACATATTCATGGGATGAGATGAACCTAAAAAAAATAAATAAATAAAAGATGAACGCATTGGTTTTTTTCTTTTCTTTTTTTTTTGGAGGGGGGTGGAAGAAGGTGACGAAGAGAGATGATTCGAGTGGCGAGCAGAATTAAAGAATTAGAGATCGATGTCAAAATTAGATTTAGACGAGATTTTTTTTTTTTAAGAACGTACAGTGCAATTAATCCTTAATTTTTGCCTTACCAGGCTTGATGTATTTTCCAATACTCTAATGAGATGATGTCTAGAGCATGATTGGTAGAAAGATAATGCTACATTGTGTAAAATATTCAACGATGTTGAATTTCTGTGTTACTGCAAAATATTCAACGATGCTGGATCAAGTATTATCGGATTATATTTACTTCCCCTGATTTTGATAGGCCGTTGTGGGTTTTTGGGCACATGAGGGCTTCTTAAAAGGCTGCTGCTTTTTGACATCAGGAAACCGACAAGGCCAACATAAGGGGATCCCCGCAAGTATGCCAAGTTGGGATGGATGGATGGTAGCTTGCAAAGTCGAGCACTGCTTACTTATCATGTATTCCAATGATCTATGTACGTAACTCCCCTCTGTTGAAGTGGTGCTGTTTTAATGTTCTGGCCGATGCAGACATCAAATATATGGTAGCATGAGTAATTAATGTGGAATAAGATACAGAAGGGACATATTAATAGCAGTCAAACGTCAGATACTATTTCAGCTCAGGGAAGATATACTTCTAGTTTCTATCCAACGTGCAAATATATTTTGAGTTGGATGCTGCTGCATTTCGCCAGTCCACTCCAACTTACAATGGATCAAGTGCAACATTTCAATCCGACTTTGAAAAATGGTGTTAGCGATTGAGTGGAAAGGTGATCATAATTAACTTTTGAGGGGTAAAATTTCTTGGAAATCAGAAATGTTGAAGATGCAGTGTTTCAAATGTGCAAGAATCTGAAATTATTTGCAACTATTATACTTTTTTTTCCTTAGTAGCACGAGAGATTCTATTTTACACCTACTTCTACTTTTTATTAGGGGGAGAGGGACCTAAAGAGTTCAAAGGATAGTCTGATCAATCATCACCGATCCAGATGAATGCCTACGCCAGGAGGTGGAGTTGAAAACATAAATAGAATTATTTAGATAGATGATGATGGTCATATTATTGTAAAGTATTTTTGTATCATATAAATTTTTAAATTTAAGTGGAATCAATTTGACCGGATTTGGAGCCGCATTCCACACAAATAAATGAACTAAACCCATCTAGAAGTTCATCTATTATTGTCCACCAAAGTCCACAAGCGTGCCATTTTCATTTTTTAATCTTTTTGCTTCACAATAAAAAGGCAACCCTAACCCTAAGTGAGCCAAAACCAAAAGGGCGTTCTTCTTTCTTTCTTTCTTTCTTTGTTTAGCTACAAAGTTTCCTTTTCTCTAAGTGACTTGAGTGCTAGCAAATGGCGCTGGCTGCAAACACAAACTTCCTCCAGCAGGTTATTAGTTTCCACAATTGCATCATTTGGTCTTTCAGATGCTATTATTTTCCAGAATCGCCTGACTTGGTCTCTTCCCAGCAGGTTATTTTCGCCTTCATCATCGCAACTTTGCTCAACTTCCTCCAGATCATGTATCACAAAAAACCCGAGTCGCCTTTCGAAACCCATCCAAAAACAATCTTGTTGGCCATCGGAAGTTTGCTCATGTATTGTTTATCATATGATATCAAGCTGAGACTCAGATTATCTGAAAATCATCATACGGCGAACTACTTTTTCCGTATTACCATGGCATTCTTTAGTGCCCTATCCGTGGCCTGCTTATTATCAATCCTGTTCCCTGAGTGGCTCAGCTTCCTGCTGTTTACCCTAGCCGTTTTATACACACTCAGTTACTTGCCTGGATTCCTAATTCGAACGATCTGGAACTGGTGGCAAGCAGTTACTCCTCTACTTCGCCGTCAGCAGCGGCAGCAAAGAACATCACCAGGATTTACAAGGCTTGTTTCAGGGTCAACTGTTGTGGAACGCAGAAGACGACATTACAGACAGATCGGCTTCCGTTGATCATCTGATTAAAAAGTAAATCATAGTAAGAATGCTGAGTCTCCTATATAGGAATTTAGTAGTTAGTAGAACAATATTCTGGCCATATATACCATTTGGTCCATTCCAATATGGTTGTATCGTTTATGTGTACTTATATTGTTTTAATGTACACTTTTTGGGGAGACTGCGAAAGGCTGGTTTGGTAGAAAAGTTTTAGTTTTGAAAATATGCAGAGTGTTACCAGGTCGATGTTTAGCCTCCTTGGTGAAGAAGAGTGGATCCAATTGTAGGTGTTGGATCATGTTTGGATTTGTTTCTATAATGTCTAATAGTTGTGTTTTTAAAATTTCCGTTTCTCATCTTTAAACAGGTGAAGAAGATGGGGCATCAAAAATGAAAAGATTTCACGAGGAATAGAACGTATGAAAATTATCAAAAAAGGGTCAAAAACTCAAAGGCGAAATTGTACTAAGCTACTTGAAATTTGAAAATTGATGCATAACTGTTCCTGTCATACTTCACCTCTTTTGCTGTCTCAGAACAAAATTAATTCTCGCCATGTCTAGTAAGTTACAAATGTTTTTTTTGTTCAAATATTCCACACTTATCTCAGAAGATAACAGTGGCAGTGCGGGGAGTCAACACAAAATTTAATGACGACTGTGACACAACAAAAAAATACTTCCAAGTTACAACAACATTTGGGGAGGGTGAGTGTTTGGGTAGATAAGTCCCTTGCAGGACTTCAAAAGTTGTCGACTTTTAAAGTTACTGTGTAGATTAGGTTTATTTGCAAAAACATTCATACTTTCAAATGTAAGGAAAAAGGAAAAGTTACAACAACATTTAGAAGCATATTGTGAAAAGAGAAAGAGGTCGAAAATTCGCCACGTCACCCATGCACATTAGGTACAGACTACAGATTAAACTGGCTGAAAATCGAGGGGAGTGGCAATTCGACTTTCCAAGGTAGGGTTTCTTTGTGTTGTCAAGCCCAAAGTCTATGAACATGAACAACTTAATCCCAATCCCGCCCCTCAACCCTCCCCCCAAAATCTCTTTTTCTTTTTTCCGTCTTGTTCTGTTAATTTCTGGTGCGTTTCTTTTGTAAATTTGAGTTTTGTTCAAAAGTTATGAAGCTTTATTCTTCTGTAAAAAAAAATAAGAAGGCCTTAGTCAGGATTTGAGAGAGAGAGGGGGGAAGAAGAGACGGAGAACAAGGGTAGCTGCTGCGATAGCTTTGGTAGAGATCCGATCCGATCGACCACCACTTTCATAGGAACAAAAGCTGCTGCCGACGATCTTTTTTCTTTTAACAGAAGAGGGCGATGGCTATACTTGGGAGATTTACCAGTTGTAGATAGTGAAGCTACTTGGCTGCAATATCCTTGTTCATATGGTATTTGCTTCTTGTCATCACTTGGATTGCTAAAAAGAGTATCATCCTTCATGATTCTGTTCAAAGACCTTGCACATGATAGCATTAAAAAATTTATTCTTCAGACAAATTTTTTGCAAAATAGATATTTTAATTTTCTCGTTAGATCCATTTCCACTGTTACCTCCACTGCATAGAGGTTTTGATGAAAGGATTTCTATCTCTCTGTTGTTAGGAAAGACAATAAATAACTATTATGCACAAAATTTTACATATCCTAGGAAGGAATTGTTCACAGTCTCTCCTTTTGTGCTTTAAAGTGTTGTACGTTGTTTGATTTCACCTGTTTTGCTTTGACAGGTTGTTGCATTTTGTGGTCAGCAAAAGCCTTATCCTTATCCTTGTTTCATCCGTTCCATCCCACGCTTTGCTTTCAATAGTTGTAATTTGATGCATGTGCCTGTTTTGTGCTTAGTGTGGTTGTACTTATTATGAATTTTCTGTTTTGCCCTTGAAGATGCTTTAATTATGGTTTGTTTTTAGAAAACTTTGGTTTTTTGGTCATTTATTGGTAGGTTTAATCAAATGCATTATTAATGGAATTTAGTTTTTCTCAAGTATTTCTATGAAATCACTTTTTTTAATGGGATTTGGTTACGTTGAGAGGTAGAGTTTATGTCAAGATGGATAGAGGTAAGTTTATCTTTTTTTGCAGTGAGTTCATCTTCGATGGTTTTGGTATAAGGACAACTTCATGCAAAAGTTTACTAAAAGAAGAAAAATTGTTATCTTATATTAATCACTGGAGCGGTGTTCTTATGTTTTTTCGTTTATGCTAAATAAAACATAGGCTGTATATAATATTAGGTCCTCCGCCTCGATGATAAGAAAATATTGGATGAAGACACTTGAGCCATATTCCTAGCTGACTTTTGCTCCATATCTTTTGCAAGCCATATTCCTCCTCGATCTTAATTCTGATTCTATATTCTATATGGAATATACAAGTTGCATTAAAGATTCAAAACCTACTTTCGGCTAAAATTGAAAAAATGAAAGAAATAAATGGATTTAGAACATTTGTTTCGACTATTATGGCGCTTTTCTATTTTTCTAATAACCACTGCTCACATTGGTCGTGCTTTTGATGCACGTAGAAGAGATGTTTGAAGTGTTTTTGAGTTATCTCGTATGCTGTAGTTAAGCATGAGCACTTCCTTCAAACTCATTTTTCTTGAGCAACTCTTGATTCTTCCTTAATCAAGAGGATCTTCATAATTAACTCTACTACATACATTCGAGCTTTAGAAGAAAAATATTTGTTTCTTTTTTAAGCTAAGCTGATAAAATTGTGCATCATTCATCGAATAGTTTGCTTCTTGCAGGGCATTATTTCCTTTTGCTGGCAAATAGAATTGCTTCTATAACATTAAACCCATCTATTCCTAAGGTCATTATCTCTGTTTTCTTGGGTTTTAAATTAATCTCATTTTATCCATGGGTCCTAAGAATTCGTGCAGAAACGATCTCAATATATTAATTTCTCGATTTATTTGTAGCAACCAAAGAAGTGAATGTTCAAGTTTCCAATAAATTATCAAGTACTGTTTTGTAATAATATAGTGTGTGTATATATATTAGGGATAAATGAAATTAGAATTCTTATCAAAGAATAGATTTAATCAATCAATCACACAACCTCAAAAGGGTTCCTTCCGAGGTCTCACTTTAGGCACCACATGATAGATATTCTTTTTTCTATTGATTTCTAGGACACCATCTTGAAATTTTGTTTTCTATCAATTAAGATACCTCACTTCTAAAAATGTAAAATTAATGCAACCATTTTGTCGATAGACAATTATTAAATGGAGAAGACAAGAATTGGTAATGCATCTGTGAGTCTGTTTTTTTACAACGATTTTTTTTTTTTTTTTTTGCAACAATTACACTTCAGAAGTGCATGTACAAATGGGGGCTGAATTTCATAATGTGCAACTGCACTAACCCCTCGTCCATGTCCATAGGATACATAGGATAGTGTCTGTCTACTCTACTTTTTAAGGAGGGTTAATTTGTTCTTTACGATCAAAATTCTTCTTCTGTGCTATAATTAGTAGTGATTGGAAAGAACAATTAAAGGTGGAGGGGACTTTGTGGGCATGATTTACTTAGTAGTGTATAGAAGAGTATTAGGGCTGTGGTAGAATACTACCACTACTTGGTCTTGGAAGAATTAGATCAAAGTGCAAATTTCAATACTTTCGGCGCCGTTGGATGAGTGGGATGACGCAGCAGATGACGTTATAGGGCTGACCTCATTTAGTAGTAGTAGTAACTAGTAAGCCACGTACAGGCTGCTGCGTTATCATCAGCAATCATCATGTCATGTGTCAACTCACATGACATTTTGTCCATTATTTTTGGTGTCCAAGTCAATCTCAAGTTGTAGTACATCATTAAACTATTCTGCTTCGCCTCTGTTACATTTTCACCATACCAAATCATACTTAAACAAACTAATGGTACATTAATTTATGGAGTCTTTTAAAAGTGCTAGGAATTCATATTGTAATTCACATTTTCGACAAAAAGAAAAACGGGTTATCCTTAGATTCAGTGTCCATAAAAGATCCAATTTTTGTTGATTTTGAGCTGATTAATTTGTACGAGATACTCCCCATGAATTACCTTTTTTTTTTTTTTTGGTTAAGATTTTAGGAGGAAGACCTAAGTTTGCAGTCGAAATAAAAAAAGAAATAATAACTCAATAAATTGTTGAAATTATGGCACCATGAAGGAACAACTACTGGTCATCTAACGCATACAAAAGCAAGAAGGGATGGCGAAACTCCTCTATCCAAGAAATTTGATCAACTTTGCCTTTAAAACCAAACCTACTGCAGTACCACGTTTTGGTGCTGCTACTACTAGGAATATGCGGATGATTTTAGAATATGAGGTGGTCAATGTATGTGGCACTTCAAATTCTAGAGAAACGATTGGACCATGCCTTGTGATGCATCTTGATGTGAAGATAAGTGAAATTGGACATTTTTAGTTGCGTGGCTGGTTACGCAGGGCTTGTACATCTGAATTTCTTGTGGTACCAGTGTAATGGTGATTAGCCTCAGTCATGCTCATTGTCTTGAAAAATGAATGTAATTAGTGTAAGATTATTGTTTAGTTTAGGCCTATCACTTGGAAAAAAGACTAACAGAATTACTACTACTGACTTTGTTCCAATCATGAGATCTGAGCCTTTAGCACCATTCTTATTGTTCATAATATTCTTTAGTATTATGAATTAATTCAATGCTTTTGAGTGCAGCTCTTAAATAACTTAACCAAGTGATTTATTTCTTTAGACAATATATAGTTGCTTAAATAATTCTCAGCCCAGACTATTAGTTTTTAAAGAGGCAACGTGTATTGACTAGTAACCAGTAGTGGGCAAGATACCTTGTTGGCCTTAAACTATCATCATGTTCATATACTTTGACTAATTATTATTTTTGTATTTTTGGCCCTCTAACTTTTAAAAGCTCATATTGCCTAGCCTCTGTTTGCTGTTTGCTTGTGAGGTTAAGGCCAACAAAAATTGGATCTCATACCAAATTCTTTGTGTCTTTTAACGTTCTTTCTTATTCCAAGGAATGTTTTGACATATGATTCCAAATATTTTGTAAAGGATTGCAAAACGGTGGTAAAACTATCTCTTTTATCTTTTTTCTTCTTTTTAGATCTACTCAAATCTAGCAAGATTCACAGAAAATCGAACATTGATTTGAAATCCACACGAAAACAAAGTCTAGCGGTGCAAATTCATGTAAATCTTGTCGTAGTACTATTATATAGCTGTCAATACTTGGTCAATGACGTTGATCGGTAGTTGATAATAGGAAGAAGATGATCAATACTTGGTCATTTTGAAATAAGTTTTATTAGGTCTAATGGTTGAAATTGACGAAAAAAGTTAAAGGTATTTGCTTTTAGAAGTTGAAAGACTAAAGTATACAATTAAGAGTTAAGATTGCTAACTGAGCAGTTATTATGGATATTCAATGCCCAAAGTCGTCAGTACCTCGGCAGTCATTATGGAGATTCTATGCCGCAAGTCATCAGTCAACAACAGTTAAAAGATTGCTAAAAATGTACAAACTAAAATTTTTTTTTTTCTGGCTACTGTTTTCTTCTTCCTGAGCTATTTTAATTGTTTTGTGAACGTGCATTGAAAAGTCATAGCTTCAGAAGAATTCCCGGTCAAAAAAATCAGTAAGTACCGTGACTTGGCTGCTTAACGAAAATGGCTTTGTTCGGCAGACAAGTTTTTTTGCTAAGTTTGTCTGTTACAAGTTTTTTAAAAAATTTAGCTAGAATAACTTCAAAAAAATTTTAAAAATTTTTAAACTATACGCTTCAAAATATTCAAAAGAAAAGCACAATTCAAAAAAAAATTTTTTAAAAAAAAACTTCTACAGTAAGTTACAGTAAAATTTTAGATAAACACCCAAAAAACTCACTTACCAAACGGGCTCGTCAATCATAGTTTTAAAAGAAATTGGCAAAATTTTAGACAAGTGCTACAGAATCTGGAACACATTTATTGTTGCTGTAAATCCTAGTTTTAGCTTTGAATGCCTTGCCAAGCATAGCGCCAAGACTGTAAACCAAGTAAAGCTCAATTGATTACATACATATGTACATGTGTATTTAATTCTTTAATTACTTCGTCAATTACAGCTCAAAATTGTTCTAATTTTCAGTTCTAGTAAATTGTTTGGGTTTTTGATATTCCAGTTTCTGACTTTTCATAATTGCTTTGATGGGTCCAAATTGATAAATGAACATAAACCCAGAGTATAACAATTACAAGGAATATCGATATAGAGGCAAAGGGAAATTTTCTTCTACCATTCAACCATGCTGCAGCAACTTTCTTACGAGAACACCACCATGAACAGAGACTACTGACTTATATATAACACACGGCCCGAGGCTACTAACATAAAGCCCTTATACGACTAACTATTCTGACTTCTATTACAATTACTAATCATTAAGGGAAATAATTCCACGTGACCAAGAATGCAATTCAATCATGCAACCCAAATGTACTAGCCAACCAAATAGCGATGCGTAGCCACTAAACAAAGAAAACAAACCACTAATGCTTGGTTGATATTTTTCTACAGTTCAGTTGAATACTGATTGTTCTAGAAGGAGAATCTAATCATCCTTTTTATCTCTCCCATTATTATCTCTAATTTTAGAGGATGAAAAGGAATTTTTTTAGAAAATGTTTGAAGCGTAAGACCAACTCGATCATTGGTTCAGTGGGCGAATGCAACTCAGTCCTTTGTCTTCTTATTATTTTTTGTGGTGGTGATTAGAGGAGATTTTAGCTTTGACCTGACTCTTGATGGGTTGCTTCCGGCATCTTGAAATTATAAAAATTATCCAATGAGTTCTTTTCAATACCAAGAATCTGATTATAAAGGTTTCCACTAGAGGTGGGGTAACATTTAGGAATCAAGGAAAGGGGGTTGATAAACTAGAAAATTTTAGTCATTTTTCACGTTTTCATTAGTTATTCCTGTAATATTATGAAATTTCGCTGAATTCTCGGATTGGTGCCTTTATATCAAATAGTGTGAAACCCAACATGGTTCCACTTTTACCTTTGTTTCCGTGTGAGATTTCAAAATGCAGTAGTGGCTCGGATACTAGAAGTGGGAACAAGTGGCGGACCCACAATGATCATGTGGCTTCAAAAAGTTCTATCCCAAAAGTTCGGCGTGTCGGATACGACTTGGCAGGGTGCAATTCAATTGAGCAGCTTGACTGAAACTCGCAAGTAACTGGCTAACGTTGAGTTGAGTTTGAGTTATTTAATTGAAGTTTCGAGTTAAGTTCAATCATGTATACCATATACTTGAAAGGTTGTCGAGCTTTATCCATTACTCGATGTAATATTTAATTATTATATTATAAATAATAAAATTACTTTTTTAGCTTGATTTGCAATATTTACGATCCTAACTGTTTATCGCTCAAGCTCGATATCAAGCTCACCAACTTTTCGAGCTCTATTGAGTCGAGTTCGAGCCTTCCTAATAATACGTCGAGTCGAGTTCAAGCCTTCCTAATATTATGTCGAGTGGAATTCGTGCTTTGTTCAAACAATTCACTCGAGTTTAAATTCAAGTTCGAGTAGTGGTACTAGGTATAGAGTTTGAGCTATAATATATATATATATATATATATATATGCTTTTAAAAGTTGGAGGATTACAAATACACAAATAATAGTTGTTAAAATATGTAAACATAATAGTTTGAAGGCCAACAAGATATTTTGCTTTGATTAGCCCTTCATTACTGGTCAATATAGGTTTACCACTTTTATTTATGGATGTAACAAAATGCAAGGAGAGTGGTAACACGCCAGGCCACCGCTAGTGTTTCCGTTAATATCATATCACATCATCGTATCTGATCTATCTAATCCATCTATATTTGCAATCAAAGAAGCCGAATGAATTCGACTGATATTGCAGCCAAAGACCTACTCAAGGCACGAGAACTCGTTGATTATATGTATCCTATTTCCTTCCTTGTATGCCATATGAAATTTCAAGGTTCCTCCTTATCCACTTAGCTATCACCAATGAGAAGCCAGAAAGTTTGGATTGCTATTTTTTGGAGTTTTTATAAAAAAAAAATGTACTATAGCGATTTGATATATATGAGATAAAAAAAATGATTGAAAAATATGTTTGTAAAAAAAGTAAAAATTTTTTAGAGAAAAATAACTTTCCAAACGAGCTAGGTTGATCTCGCATTCTAGAATGAAGTAGGTAGGATTACAGTCCCCATGAAAATATCAAAGGTTTCTATGTTATAATCAACAAGTAAAATAGGATTTTTTTTGTACTATAATAAGATATCTATAATCAACGAGTTATCATGCCTATAATCAACGAGTAAAATAGGATAAACGAGTTATCATGCCTTCGAGATTTTGACTAATGGGGCAGCATTACTGGGCAGCTTATTATACCCTGAAATGGGATAGATATTATTATTATCTACTTAGGGTCAATAACGAACCTTTGTTCTCCCGGGCATCCGACGTCATAAACAAAATCAGATAGGGTAATCTTGGCTTTGGCAGCACAACTAAAAAAGAAAAAAAAAAGTGAATCGTGTTCTTCCGATTTGCAACCTATATTAATGTGCCACAAAATTTAATTCTTCACAAGAAAATAATTAATGCGTGTTGGGATAGAAGATTATTGGAAATAATTTTTTTCAAAAAAAAATACTGCAATAATTTCTTCAATATGATGTATGTGAAATGAAAAGGTGGTTGAAAAAATAAAAAAAAAGATTAAAAAATGTGTTTATGATACAATTAAATAACTATCCACACACACGTAATGAATTAGTCTTTTACATATACTCAAGTAACTTGATAATCACCCTCTAATTAGAATTAATTGACAATCATTCAAATCTTCTCTAAGATTTTTGGTAGCACTATGTTAAAAAAAGAAAAAGAAAAATTAAGTTAGACAACAAAATTTGTGAGAATAATAACAAAGTAATTTTGGCTACTAGCTTCTTATCTCACCTTTCTTAACAATTACGTGATTGGGAGGGGGGCGGCGGTGGGGAATGGTCGGAAAATGATACACCAAACAAGTCAAGTCCTTGGCAATTTGGTATTGCTGAGAAAGAGTGGTGCTGTAATAGTTTTTGGTGCTATTCCATAGTGAAATAATACACTATTAACATGAAGATGTTCGATTCATCACACAAAAATTAACCCCAAAAATCAATATATATATATATATATATATATATACACATATTTCTAGAAGTTCATGTACGCATTACATATTCTTTCAACTGCTGTAGGAATTGTAGCTGTCACTAATTTTTATTTTAGGGATTTTAGGTATCTTTTCCAGTAGGGTTCCACAGTATGATCCTGTTGGCCTAGACAGAAGCACTAAGATGGATAACGTTTTGCTAACTTTCATACTCGAAGGTTTCTCTCCAATACTGAGTCAAATATAAGCTTCTTCTTGTGGCTGGTTTTGATTGTAAGATTTTAAACTTGCTTACAATCAAACTTGGATATTGTCTAATTTTGACCAGCAATAATATAAACTTGTACCATATATTTTTGCCCTTTCTTTTTACGTTTTTTGGGTCAATCGTGCCTAACGTTAGAAGAAAAGATTCTTGTCGTCTGACCTTTTTTCACACTGTGTTACCAGGTTGATGTCTAGCCTCCTTAGCAAGAAAAGTGGATCCAATTGTAGGTGTTGTTCTTTTCTTTTCTTTTCTTTTTTAATGTGTTCTTCCTAATTTAGATAATGTTTGGATTTTTAAGCATGTGCCCAAAAACCAAATACTGTGTGATGATAAAAAAAAATGTTATTTATATATGATAATATAATCCTTTTCTTATATTGAAGGTGTTCGTATTGCGTCTCATGTTAGATTTAACAGTGCTGATGATCAATTTATTAATTTCCATTTTTCTATAATATCTAATATTATTATTGTTTTTAAAATTTCCGTTTCTCATCTTTAAACAGGTCGAAGAAGATGTGGGAAGAGATGGGGCATCAAAAATGAAAAGATTTCACCACGAGAAATAGAAACGTGTGGAACAAAAATTATCAAAAGATGGTCGCGCGGTGAGACAGCAGAGAGAGTCAAAAACTCAAAGGCCAAGTTGTACTAAGCTAGTTGAAATTTGAAAATTGATGCTGAGAATATAAGGTTTGCAAGTTTCAAATACGACTGTTTGGGATTCATTGAACTTGGACTCTAGCTTCTCTGTTTTGCTTCAAAAACTGATTTTTTTTTTTTTTGTCAGCAACGATACATTTGTATAATCTACTCTATCCTAATCTATGGGGGAGGGGGAGCCTAAGGAGGCTATGGTAGGGGTTAGTGGGTATACAGATCCAACTAAATCAAGGGAGTGTTATGACACAACCCTTAGATTTTTTTCGCTTCAGGTGAGGTTTGAACCATCACCTACAGCCCAAGGTTAAGTCCCTCTCTAGTAACCATTGAGCCATTGGCCCAGTGGTTTTTGCTTCAAAAACTGATTGATGCGGTCTTTTTCAAGTTTCTCTTGCCTTGGACTCTTGGAGTAAGACTAGTTGCTACTTTGTTCTATTTCTTCTAGATGCGATTTTTTGTTGGCATTTGACGGTCCAAACAGACGGAAGGATAAGAAAACATACGCTTTTAAAAATTGAAGGATTAAAAATATACAAATAATAATTGTTGAAAGTATACACACAAATTAATTTGTGGGCCAACAAAATATTTTGCCTTGATTAGCCCATCATTACTAGTCAATATACCTCTCTAAATTTATTTAGAGTAAATATCATATATACTGACTGTGTATATCTTATCACCATTGGATCCATGATATAAATGCAAAAATTAAAATTTAAAATTAAATTTTGCATAATTATCATTCATTCAATGCTGACAGTATATATATTATCAGTATATAAAAGATTAATTACTTTATTTATGGATGCAATATATTGCAAGGAGAGTTGTAACTAGTAAGTAGTAACATGCCAGGCCACCGCTAGTGTTTCCTTTATTAATATCATATATCACATCATCATATCTGATCTATCTACTCTATCTAGAAGAGCAAAAAGCTGAAATAACAGGTGTGAAACTGGGAATAATGGAGAATAATATTTATCACTTGATGCACACATTCAAGGCTAACTTTTGTCTGGCCCTTTTTATTTTAAGGTTCATCCCATCTCATGAATGTGTTCATTTATCATTATACTAATATTTGCAAGCAATGAAGCGGAATAAATTTGATTGATTGTAGCCAAATACCTTCTCTTTATCGTTGTATTTTGTATTTACCACATCTAGTTAACCCAAAGAAACAAAAAATTGATAGTTAGTTGAGTGCCATTGCTTCCGTCCATCACCTTTCTATCTCAACTAGTCAAATTAATGACCAATTTTTGGTTAATTTGTTGCGTCTGCCAGGATTAATCCAAGAATTGTATAGCAATTTTTTTTATTAAAAGACTAGACATGAGGCGATTTTCTGCTACCAATGGCCGTGATGAAATCATGAGGTGGTTCCAAGTCAAACTGATTGCATTGTCTCGAGTTCTCTGCCACTTGCAACTCAGAAAAAATCCCTTCTAGAGATTCTCATACCAAATCCAGCCCAAATTATTATATGGGTAAATTACATATAACAACCCTGTGATTTTATATATTGTCACGTGACCTTCTTAACATTTCAAAATAAAGTGAAAATTTGACGGAAAATTGCTTATAGAACATTGCCAATTGAAATATCAATAGTGCTCTTATTAAAATGTTAAATTAATCGATGGCTTAATTACCTTGTATAAAAGTATAGGGAGATTACGTGAATAAATGTAAAAATCATAGAAGAATAAAAGTGAATATTTATACAAATCATAAGGAGGTTACATGAAAATTAAAATTTTATCATACACTTTTTGAGCGCATTTGGTATAGACGCTATAACTAATTATGCATTCCGCCTATTTTTCACTTTACATAAAAGCATAAGAAGGTTATGTGGCTATTTTGAAATTTTAGGGGGTCATCCAGCAGTATATAAAATTACAGAGGGTTATAAGTAATTTACATTTATTATATATTGTTCTCCGATTTTTGGAAGTTAGAACTCAAAACAATCCCTTCTAGATTCTCATACCAAATCCATCCTAATTTATTGTATCCGGTTCTCTGATTTCTTCAATTTTTCGCATTTCAGTGAATCAGAAAATTACGAATACTTGTATTGGTGTCGGAGCTTTTGTACTAAATTCGTCATCTAATAAGCTGTTGTCTTGTACGTATGATATCATTGGTGTTTTGTGACTAAAATGGAACCAGTGAGGTAAGCCGTCCAGTTTTAAAAACACCGGTGATTAGAGGAGATTTTGGCATTAGCCTGACTCTTGACGGGTTGCTTCCGCCCAAACGGGTGGGTGAGTTGAAATTATAAAACTATCCAATGAATTATCTAACAGCACCAAGAATTTGATTATATAGCTCAAAAGCAAGTCTATACGCCAGAAAATTTTAGTCATTTTTCACCTCTTCAGTAATGATATCTACAATTTTATGAACAAGTAACTTAAATTTATTTGCACAGGTAAAAGTAGAACCATAGCTTTCCTTAAAAAAAAAGCATAGCAAGGAAACTTGCCGTACATGTTTGACATGTTCAACCACCATTGCTCCTATATATGTTCGTCATTCCGCTTACATCATGCTAACATCATTATAATATTTTTTTTTATAAAAACCCAAAAAAATAGGACTCTTTTATTGCTAGTTTGGGAGGGAGGAAACGAAAAGAAAAGAAAATTTTTGAAAGGATAATAAACTTTTTTTCCATTGTTTGGAAGCAAAAATGAGAAGGAAAAGAAAAAATTTGGAAAGATTTCACTCCCCTTCATGTTTTTGAAAACTTTTCGCCCAAAGTTGGGCAGGAAAGGAAGGAACACATCGAAGTTTTAAGTAAATTTTCATATATGACAATATTACCCTTAAAATCCTGATTCAAAAAATTTTAATTTCCAATGAATCCCTCTATTACAAAACCCTCATCAAAAGACATCCTTTCTATAAGAAAACACATAAAGAGATGGTAATTTTTATTTGACAAAGAAAACACTTAAAGAGATGGTAGTTTATGCCTCCTAGTATTCTATAGTTTTCGTTAGATAGCAGCAAACGACCAAATTTCCATCAACTTTCACATTTGCTTATAAAAAGGGCATATTTGTAAAGTAACTTATTTGGATATCTTTTCTTTTTATTTTTCTTCAACTCCCAAATAAAAGAAAAGTACTTACTTTCTTTTCTTTCTTAAACTCCCAAACTAGCTATTAGTATGCTTAGTAGCTAAGAATAAAAAGGACTGAGAGCCAGTGAGATGGCAACACAAGAGAAGTCATAAGATGTCAACGTGGGCTCCCACAATTCACGTGGGGGACCCGAAAGTCGTAGGTATAAAAATTGTGCCGGCGAGGCTTCGGTCCTTTGGAAGCTTCTTGTGCAAATATGATACCTTAAACTTGATTAATTTGTTTACAATTCTATAAAAGGCACTTTAATTTGACGATGAAGCCTAGTCTGCATAACAATTAGTATACTTTGTGGCATTTGTTACTAGCAAATAGAATTAATCGGATCAAAGTCATTGAAGCAAGCAAAAGATAGAGTTGAAGTAAAATATTTATTAAAGATGTTGCTATTATCATATTCATCTTCAAAAATCACTTGTCTTAATTTACTTATGGTCGGTTAATGTATGAGTTTTACGTGAAAACAAAATTAAAATATACTTCGTTACTTGAATGTAAATGAAATATGCCACCATGTACGACTTAATCATTCATTATGCTTGTCTCCTCTTTTTTTTTTCTTAAGAAACTACCCTTTGAATTTTTTGTATAAATAAGGAAATTTTATTAATAAGATTGCTAGAAATCATCCAGCACAATTTTCTTAACAAAATTAAAGAGTGAGAATTGCTACAATTGGTAGATTTTGCATAGTTATTTTACTTTTCTTATGCCCATAATGCACAATTTTCAATTTTTGAGATTTTGGGTCATAATTTCGTTTGTTTTTTGTTTGTCTTTCTTAACAGGGGTGTAACAATTCAGACATAATGCTTACAATTAAAACTTAGACCATAGTACACAAAAGTACAAAAATAAACTAGAGTTTCCTAACTACGCATGAGCAAAAAAGCACTATTATATATGTAAGTGAGTATATTATTCTTAATAAGGTTATTGGGTATGATAGTTATTAAAGCTTTTAACAATTATGGAAAGAGGTTGGTTCATTGTCTATACAATTAATCAACAAATTTGACAATTAGAAGTATGCACAGATGCTCGTAGAGTTACAATTAGTTTATCTCATATTTTTTTAAAATGTTTTTTGAAACTTTCCAGTGAAATTTTTATATGTTTTTCAGATCTGCAATATCCATTTTTTAGATCTATTCTTTAATATCTGTATATATTTGATGATATAACTTCTGTCATTAGTGCAAATTTTAATGAAATTATGACGTTTTATCAAAAAAAAATTAATGATATGTGTGAGACAATAGCTTATTAGATAATGAATTAACACAAAAGTTCTTACACTAATACAAGTATTGGTAATTTTCTGATTTACAGAAATGCGAAGAATTGAAGAAATCTGGGGAACCAGATATCTAATAATTTGGGCAAGGTTTGGTATGAGAATCTAGAAGGGACCCTTTTGAGTTCTAAGTAGATGAGAACTCAAGACAATGCAACGATTTAGACCCGGAACCACCTCATGATTTCAACACAGCCATTGGTAGCAGGAAATCGCCCCAACAGTGCAATTAATCCTTAATCTTTTTTTTTTTTTATAAAAAAAATTAATCCTTAATCTTTGCTTTACCAGGCTTGATGTATTTCCAACACTCTTATGGGATGACGTCTGGAGCATGATTGGTAGAAAGATATTGCACTGTTACCAGTATCAAGTAAAATTTGCTGTTTTGCCTACATTTTTTATAGGAGACTTCAATGCTACATTGTGTAAAAACTTGCCGTTGGATTTCTGTGTTACTGCAAAATATTCAACTTGCCGTTGGATCAAGTATTTCGTATTATATTTACTTAACAGTATGGTCCCACTGATTTCTGTGTTACTGAAAAATATTCCACGATATTGATCAAGCATTATGGTATTATATATATATATATGTTTTTAAAATTTAAGTGGGGTCATTTGACCGGAATTGGAGCTCATTCCACACAAAAGTAATTGAACTGAACCCCATCTAGAAGCTCATTTGTGGTCCACGAAAATCCACAAGCGTACCATTTTCATTTTTTCTAATCTTTTTGCTTCACGATAAAACCCGAAGCGAGCCAAAACCAAAAGGGCGTTCTTCTTTCTTTCTTTCTTTCTATCTTTGTTTAGCTACAAAGTTTCCTTTTCTCTTAGTGACTTGAGTGCTAGCAAATGGCGCTGGCTGCAAACACAAACTTCCTCCAGCAGGTTACTATTTTCCAGAATTGCCTCATTTGGTCTCTCAGATGCTATTATTTTCCAGAATCGCCTGACTTGGTCTCTTCCCAGCAGCTTATTTTTGTCTTCATTGTAGCAACTTTGCTCAACTTCCTCCAGATCATGTATCACCAAAAACCCGAATCGCCTTTCGAAACCCATCCAAAAACAATCTTCTTGGCCATCGGAAGTTTGCTCATGTATTGTTTGTCATATGATGTCAAGCTGAGACTCAGAGTCTCTGAAAATCATCACACGGCCAACTACTTTTTCCGTATATGCATAGCATTCTTTGGTGCCTTATCTGTGGCCTGCTTATTATCAATCCTCTTCCCTGAGCGGCTCAGCTTCCTGCTGTTTACCCTAGCCGTTTTATACACACTCAGTTACTTGCCTGGATTCTTAATTCGAACGATCTGGAACTGGTGGCAAGCAGTTACTCTTCTACTTCGCCGTCAGCAGCAACCAGGAAATTTGCTCCCTATTTGATCATCTGGTTAAATAGACAACCAAGTAAGAATTTTGACTCTCCTATGTGTATAGGAATTTAGCAGTTACAATAATATTCTGCCCATAATTTGCTGCTACATTCTACCATATTTGGAGAAAGAACTATGAGTCAGTTTCAAGGAAAGCTACTGTCACGGGAGACTGTTTGCAATCTGATCTTGCAAGATTTGAGGAGTTTCATTGCTAGGTGGAAGAATGTTGCTGAGCCTCAAAGCAACAGAGATCTTTGTGCTGAACTTGCTCTGCCAGGGGCCCTTAATTTCTTCTGCATAGTAGTCTATTGACTTGTGTATATATTATCCTGTTTTAGCCTAAGTTATATTTCTCTGTAATTTTTGCTTTGTATATAGGTTGTAAACATCTCTTGCGAGTTCTTGCAAATCAATAAAAGGAGCGGAGTTTACAAAAAAGAAAAAAAAATCTGGCCATATACCCCATTTGAATTTGATTCAGTACGTCAAATATGATTTTATCATTTATGTATATATTTTTTTTTTTGGGTTTCAACGTACACTTTTCAGGAGACAGTGAAGGATCACTTGTAGGTGTTGTTTCTAATTTAGATCGTGTTTGTAATTTTAGCATGTTCCCAAAAAAAAAAAGAAGAAGATAAGATGTACGTACGTATTGCATGATTTGCAGCTCATGTTAGATTTTATATGTACAGATCTAGAAGCATCAAAAAGTCAACCGTTCCTGGACAATTCTTGATCAATTTATTAATTTCTATTTTTCTATATTATCTAATATTTGTGTTTTTATAATTTCCATTTTGTTAAAATAATAAGTGCAGCATTGACTTTATCTTGATCATTTATAATGAGATGTGATTGTTGAATTCACTTCATTGACAAAAGAATGTTTGCATGCATGGAATACTGAAGCAGTTGGCTTGTCAAGACAGTAGACTTTACTGATCATAGTAGTATGTTTGACAAGAGAAAATGGGCAAATTGCCAAAGTCCATTTTCACGTGGACAATTTTGACTGGTAAAGTGAGTGTTTGAGCAAATATATCAAGAGTGATCGAGGCTCTGAAAAAATTAGAGTAGATATTTTTAGGAGCGAGGCTTAATTTAGTAGTGTCCGGTATAGTTTATTTTGTGAGTGTTGTTATTGTATATATTTTGAATCACAATGGAATAGTTCATTCAGTTCAATAGATATGCATTAATTCATAATAAACGAGTAGTTAGTTGTGACTAAGATAGGATTGAAAAAAAAAAAGAAACTATCTGAAGAATAAAAACTCTCAGAGATTCATAGAAAAAATTAACCCAGTCAATAATAATCACATAAGACAAAAACTTCAATACTTCCAACTTGGCGAAAACCCAAGAAATTATATACCAGCACAGGTTAGCTTGTTATTTTTTTCCTTTTTTTTACGGTTTGCACATGGCAAAACATGACTATTTCTAGTTGAAATTTAAAACAATTCATCAAGGGTATCAAATGTATTTAAATATTTTAACGTCAAATTTATTTTCATTCAAGATTTGAATATCAAAATTTACGCAAGGGTAAAAAAATTTCAGCATCCCGTGATTCCCCTTGCATCCTGCAGCATGATGCATCGGGTGGGGTGCGCCAACTTTATTGCTGTCCACGCTCACTGCCCGCACGCACGGGTGGGCAACCCGCACGCACGTTTTCAATCATTAGCAAATGATAGAAAAAATTAAAAATGATTATGACTAATTATCGTATAAAAAAAAGATTATGACCAACTTACCGATCTTGACTATCTTGTTTGGAAAACTATTTCTTTATACAAAGTTTTTACGTTGTTCGTAAAAATATATTTTAATTATTTTTTATCTCACATACATGAAATTACTATAATATATATTTCTATAAAAAATTTAAAAAATAGCAATTCGATTGGCCTGACGTGGTCATAAAGCCCACCAAGCAAATCACATCCTTGACCAATTGGTTATGATGAGAAAGAGTAGTTGATTTGTGTTTGGTGTTATCGCACATTTATTTTAAAATAATTTATTTATATTTATACACAGTCACAATAAATTCACTCTCTCTATTTAGGTTTTTTTTTTCAAATTAATTACACTTTTCTCAAAAGACAAATATTTGAAACTCCTCTTAACGAGTATTCAATGAATCCTGTTAGTCAAACTGATTATTTGTACGAACGTGCCATATTCCAATTTTAATACCGCACGCCATAACAAGTCCCAAGTGGGCGGAGTTTGAGGTAGATAATTTCCATTCTGCACAATCTTCAATCCTTTCAGCTGCTATTATTTTCTGGAATTGCCTGTAATACTATTATGGAATGGAATATGCCACAATATTTAATTCTTCACAAGAAATAATGTACTATTAGTCCTTTATTCATACTCAAATAACTTGATAATCACCGTCTAATTAGAATTGACAGTACTTCAAATCTTCTCTAATATTCTCGGTTTTACTATATAAAAAAAAAAATAGTGAGAAAATTAAGTGTAGACCACAAAATTTATGAGAAGAATTTTGAGTAGTAACGGTTTCTGAAATCTTAGTTGCAACGCTAGATGAAACGCATGTTAAATCAAAAGCCATTACCCAAAATTGTAGGGTCAATGTAAGGGCAAACCAATGTGACTGAGAGATGAAGTCATTATGGTAGCATAATACCTTGAGGTGACAAAAAAGCTTCTAGAGATTGGATTTCAAGGGATAATTTCAGAAAATACTTGTCATTAAGGATGTTGCCATTATGGGATTCATCTTAACAGTACCACTTGTCTTCACATTAAATCTGTCAGCAAGCACTATGGCCTTGTGTGCTTAAGGGTTTATTTCATCCTCGTATTTTGTCAAAGAAATTGGCAAATTCTTAAGAAGTGTTTAATGAATCTTGTCTTCTAACTCGAAAGTTATTGACAATGAGTGGAGAATCGTCAATTTTTAATACTTAGATAAGAAGGTTTTGGTTAACATCTAAGGAATAATTTTGTTCAACGCCCAATCTCAAACGTAATTTGGATTGAAGAAACCAAGATTGACCAGGCAGAGATCAAAATTCTGAATCCAAGAACCTCAAATACACAACAAATCAACAACTCATGTTATGTTGACTGTGCATATGAAACATGAGCAATCAAAAATTCAATGCTCCACGGAACCCCACTATCCCTAACATAATTGGAACCCCACCCCACCGCCCTTTTTTTTTATTTTTTTATTTTTAAGAGGAGACAATTCCTTGAACATGACCTTATCCAGTTGCACAAAAGCGAAGAAATCTAAGACCTCTAAATTTTTTGTTTGATCTGTGACAGGGACTGATAGAGATGATTGTACATTAGATTTTGAAGCATCAAGGGCCGAGAAAGGAACCAGCTGCAATGGTTTTTTTTTTTTTTTATTGACGCAAGGGATGAAGTAGTAGAAATTCTAGAATAGATGGCAAAAAGGCCTCTAGAAAAAAGTTAGTCAAGCGATGCCCAACACGTTAAAATCTGCAAACCAGTCAGTAGTCCACTTGAATCAAATATCCATGAATTTTTGCCTGTTTTAATTACTTTTTGATTTTTTTAAGCGAAAACGAAAAATTAGTAGTTTCTGTTGGACTTAAATTGAGAGGTAAATTTTAAAGTTCGAAATAGAATAGAAGGGAGAAGAAGATATGGTCAACCGGAAGAAATCGTCCGATCAGGCTTATTGGTACAAAATAAGTGGAAAACGAAGAATCTTCCGATCAAGCTTACTATTTTAGTAAACAAAACTTCCACAAAATTAAATTTGAAAATCACAGCCACCATACTTTTTTTCCTTTTTTTTTCTTTTCTCTTTTGATAGCAACAACCTTGACTTTTGATCGGACTTGTACGAATTCCATGGCCCGGTTGTAGGGAGTGAGGAAGAAGAGGTGAGAGGCGTAGAGAAAAAAACAACCTAGTCGTACTTCCTCTTTGGCTTGAAAAGGGTAATAATTAGGGATCGATTAAGAAATATGGAAACAGCCGGCCATACCAATATGTTATCTATTTGATCAACTAAATTTTGAGGTGTAGAGCACCCATGTTAAACTAGGGAAGTTTTTGGTTCAAAAATCTTCCATTCCAATAGAAATGTAACGAATAAAATGCAACGCTTAATTTTTCGATTTAAGATAATGCTAGTAAAACTCTTATCAGTAGTACAAAATTGTTTGTCTTGAAGTTCGTGACAGGACCTCAATAGAACGTAAAAAATAAAATTCAAAACTCTTATCAGTAGTACAAAATAGTTCTTTTCTTGTTTCTTTTTTGATTCTGAAGTTGGTGCAATTTCTTGGATGAACATTTACTTTCATTCAAGTCACATAAAATGTTTTTTGCCTCACATAACTCATCTTGACAGTTTGATCTTTTTTTTTTTTTTTTTTGCCCTGAACTGCTAATTATTTGCTTAAATCTGGCCTTATATACGAGCTATATTCAATACCAATAACAAATGGAAGATTTTTAATTCTTCCATTAGCATTGACGATAAAATGGACCAAAATATTGTCTCTTGATTCTTTTGACTTGAATGGTTATATTAGTTACTCAAGGATTCACTAACTGCTAATATGGAAACTAATAAATAGGATATCTGTCTTGCAGTTATGGATAGACTTAATCCCAATATGGTAAGTAATAAGTATTGTATCTTTCTTGTAGATTTCCTAATTGCTACTGTAATTGATAAGGATTTTCTATCGGTTGCCCCAATTGAGCAACTTGATGGTGCATCCAATTTACACAAAAAATTATCATGTGAGTGCATCCACTAACATTCGTTGTTCCTTTTGCATTCAAATACTCTTCATATTTAATTTCATTTTTCCAAAAATGGTCTGTCTAATGGACACCTATTAGGATGTACTTCAGTTATTAGAATTTTTAAAAAGTGACATTAACTAAAAAAAGTGCATAAATATAAGAAAGGATAATAATTATTAGTATATGAATATATATAATAAGTTAGGTGAAATTTTAATGTGTTAATGAACATCTGCCAACATTAAAAGGCAAACATTAATAAATGTGTCTAGTATTAAGTTAAACATCTGCCAACCTCAATTGTCCATTTATCTCATGAGACTATTATATTAGGGAAAGAGAGCATGTCCATGCTCAGTTTTCCACTTCTCGATATTATAAAAACCTAGCAAAGAATTTGTACTTCATAATTTGACAAAGTATATAAGGAGACTTTGTTGATGGTTTCCCGAGTAACTTCATTTTGCTGGCCTTTAAGTAGCTTGGAATATGTTGATGAGACATCGGTTTAATGATTAAAGTTAAGGTTTTAGAAATTAATGATCTTTTATTCTAACTATATGTTAGTCTTTATCATACTATTTGTGCAATATTGTTTCACTTGATTGTTTAGTTATAATTCAGGTGCATTAATCCCACCAACATGGGTTTTTAGTAAGCATGCCAAAAATAAAATACTTCAAAAAATAGTTTTGGAATGTGGGTTACATATAATCATATAAACGTCATTGGAAAAGAAACTAGTAGTTCCGAATTTGAGATCAGTACTTACGCCTATCATATATAGCATCGACTCATGCTAAGTCCAAGCCAAACTTCACTACCTAACTTTGTCAAAAAAAGAAAAAAAAAATCCACCACCTAAGATTTCATAATTGGATTATCTCATATGGAAAAAACTGCACAAAACAACCCTCATATTTTGTGTTTTAACTTTTTATTTTATCCTTTGCTTTTAAATTAGGCATGCATTTATATCCCTCACAAAAGTGAAACACACTGATTTGTCCCAAAATCTGATTTTGCTCACTTTTTAACTTGAAATCATGATGGAATCAACGCGGTAACGAATTTTATAGGATGAAAAGGACGAATCAGGGATTTTGACCTACCCATGACTCTAATTTTACTTTTTTCTAATTTTAGTTTATCCTAAACTTCTAATCACTCGAGTCATATCGGATCAAGTATAAAGTTAGAGTCATGGATCGGTCAAAATCTGTGATTTGCCATTTTACTCTAAAATTCATTAGGTGTCGATCTGGTGATGGATTGCAATGAAAAAAGTGATGGGAATTGGATTTTGGACCCAGATTGGCGTATTTCACTTTTAGGAGGGATGCAAATACATCGTTTTAAATGTAATAGATAAATAAAGTAGAACTGCAAAATGCGAAGGACATCCCGTGCATTTTTCCCACATCATATTCCATGAGTTTCATGCATAACAAATTCTGAAGTGATTGAATAAGAATGTGTATCATATCCAAAAAGTGTCATAACATAATCCTTTCAAATTCTCTATCTTTACATAGGTTTGATAAATTTAATACTAGTTTCAGGTCTTTCAACAAATATGGTCATTACGAAGGTGGTAGTAAATCAACTTGGAGATGTGCATAATTGAGTTTGTACAATAAGTTATTGATAAGTGTAAATTGCTTAACTGTTTGTGTAAGTTGATCCAATCTCCACATATCAAATGTTAACCAAAAATGTTAAAAGAAAATTGACCATGTGTAAGAACTTCAGAAAATTCCGGATGCTAAAGTCATCAAATGTACTACTATAACATCCCAGACTTTGAGTTTTAAATTGCTACATCAAAAAGTTCAATCCAAGTTATTACTTATTAGACAAATTGTTAGTAGCCCCAACCAAGATGTTATGTACCAATCTATATCCTTTCTCCAAACCTATGTGGTACATGGGGTGTCAGAGTTAACCTTTTAGAATCTTGCATGGCATGATGCTTGTTGATCCATCACAGCCTTTGAGAGCTGACCTATATGAACAAAACAGGCAATTTGCATTCTTGAATGTTGAGATCCTTCACAGTGTTGATGCAACTAATTGAATGGATCGCTGGGCGGTATACAATGTGATTTTCCTGGATACTATATACCATTAGGTGCAACCACATTCAGGGTAAGAAATTTTGTTGAGGGTCAGCAGCCTGTGAAGATGTTCTATTGGGGCCAGTAATCAGCTCAATCCAACCCCTTTTCCCGTAAGATTAATCAACACAACCAAGAAGGTGAGGATGTATAGTTGCAGCAAGAAATGTTTAAACCCCATATCCTTGATTTGGTGTATATATTAGGTTGGTGCAAATTGCGATAGCTCCTTACAAAAGGATCTGACTGTCAAAACCAAATAGTTCACTTGACTACAGAACTAATAGAAAATCTGATTCAGCTTCTAAGATTTCATCCCAGTGTTGCCTAGCTATTCAATTGGCCTTACCCTGGAACGCACTTATGGATTCTCATTTGTTCTTTTGACTGCCTGGATCATGCTGGTGAGTCGTAACATGTTGATTGAGTAAATGCGACTCTAGACTGAAGATGAAGTTTTACTTAGTGAGATGACTCGGCAAATTAGCATTGCAGATTTCATATATAGTTACGATGTTAACTAGCAAACTTTCATTCATAATTCAATAATCAACTGCATTGCATTATTAAGTCAAATCAAAGAATTTTAAGGCAGTTTTGTTTTCCTACCTTCTTATTCTCGAGTGCATGTGATTGAACAAATTAAGCTACATGGTTGAATATTACTGTGGGGATTTCATGATGGACCAGAATGAAAATATCAGGAAAATCCACCAATTTGAAGCGCAACGGATCTTCTGTCCCACACTTTGTGCCACTCTCTGTCCTACTTTTTATTATATTGCTATTTGTCATTCACAAACATCATGTTTTAATTCCTTATTATTTCCTTATGATCCAATAACTATTAATTGAGTAATACACAAAATTTAACAAACTCAAAAAATCAAAATGCATAAAAAATGAGATTTTTTATGAATTTTCTGCTGTATTTTTTAATTTTCTATTATATATTAGATTTTTGAAACTGTTGTATTTATTTTTTACTCAATTAATAGTTATTGGATCATAAGGAAATAAAAAGGAATTAAAATATGATGTTTGTGAAGGAGAAATAGCAATATAATAAAGAGTGGCACAGAGAGTGGCACAGGGTGTGGGACAGAAGATCCGTTGCGAATTTGAAGTAACAGCACCTAAATTTTAGTTGTAGATGGCACCATGACATAGCTACGTCATTGGCATAGATAACTGTTCCCTTCTAATTACCTTCTGCTGAAATTTTTACATGAATTATTGGTTTAAGTATGGTTTAAACCCCATTGCCAAAATGGCACCTACTTCTGCTCCCGTTTCATGTACTAGGAATTATTACCAGTACCTCGATCTGGCTTGTTATCTTGATTACCAATTCAAGGTGAAACCTACACGAACTGATTCTTCATGCCCTACACATTCAAGTTAAGAACATCTTTTGACAGCTCAGTCATTGATTTACAACTTGAAGTACTGCTTCTCAGCTGCCACTAAGGATGGAATTCTAAATTAAATTGACAGAGGGAACTAAAACAAGAAGGTTAAAATTGATCCTCTATCAACAGTAAAATAAGATCATAGAGCTGCTATGCGCAGAACTTTACTTCTTGTTTAAGTATTGGCTTTTTATGATTTTACTCAACAAATTTAAGAAACCTAAAGATGAATTTCCTGTAAAGTTATTCAATCGCTCATCTTGTAAGCTATGAATGTTCCCGCCTTTCTCTAGCACTAAAGAAATAGCAAATGCTGAAATCACAATATCAATCAATGTTGAGCTAAACTAGATCTACAACTATCCAGGACAATGAAGGTGTGCTTTTTAGTGGGGAGATTAATTACCTTGTTGTTAAGTGGTATGCTTCAGCCAATTTGATAATTGGGTGGTAGCCTGTGTATGATATCATGAATGCTTTCAGGAATCAGAATATTCAAACAAATCCAGTGACCTACAATTGAAAGATGATTTCTTGAATATTAGATTTACCTTCACTACTCTAAATTCAGAAGAGTTCATTTGTCAAATAACTTCACAAATTTTACAAGATATGCTATACTTCACAGTTCAAAATTGCCTCTGTTAAAGTAATTTCAGCCTCCTACGCTACATAGTTTTAGCCGTATTTTAAAAGGCCTGGATCGTTTCCTTCTTTTGAGAGAAGGACTAGACCTATGGCCTTCCTTCCTTAGTTTCTTTTCCTCTTTTTTTGTTTTTTTTTTTACTGTGCTTCTTCTTCCTGCTTCGTGTATAATCTCTTCACAACACACTTTGCCCCACAATCTGGAAAATTTGTGAGATCATAATAATGTGGTGCAATTTCAATCAACCACTGTACGTCAATTGCAGTTACCATGCGGACAAAATTCCTTCCAGTTACCATCCGTTCGTTATACATAAGCCATTCGAAGGGTCCAAGTGAACCTTTTGATTGTCTTTCACAGTCAAGTAATCCCCACTGCACTCGAGGTGACCACCAGCATGAAAAAGCCAGCCAACATGGCTTTTCGGATACTAACATAATAGTAATGGCTGCATAATTTGCCATACCTGACCATGATTTGAGATAGTTGCTCTCTTACATTCATCGGCAGCTTTAAGTGCTCTGTAGCTGATAAAATTCTCATAACACCATTCTGGATCCTCCTCATTCTGCTTGTATGCATGGTATACATTCAGAAGAGCGAGATGATCCCCATGAATGTGACTGAATCGAGCTTTGGCTTCATCAGCATTTTTTTTGGCTCTTTGGGACGAATAAAGCAATTTGGTACTGAAAGGATTGTAGCTATATAGAATTTCATTGGAACAATTGAAATGGGGGCTCACAATCAGCATCTTAGCCATCCGTGAATCCAGGGGGAATTCAGTCATGATCTTGTCTAACTCTGCCATGTTCCCATCATCGTCCAAGGCACCCAAGTAATTCAATTCTTCCAATGCCCTTAAGAATGCGTCTGGAGTTGGAGGATCCATGAAACCAAAATCGACCAAGTCATGAATTCCCAGTTGTGTCAAGGTAAGAACAGTATTTGCCAGATCTGATCTGAATATTTCTGGATAAGTCTCCTCCTGGAGGTCATTTTGGATACCTTTCTCAGTATAAAGCCTATAACACTTTCTAGGTTGTGCTCTTCCAGCTCGTTGATTTGCAATTAACTTTGAACCAACAAAGACTCACAATGCTTTCATGGATTGTAAACTTTTTGCTTGGAAAGACCTTGGATCCAAAACATAAATAATACCAACTACGGTCAAAGAACTTTCAGCAATATTGGTTGAAACAATAATCTTCCTTCAAGGAGGACCTCCTTCCTTCAGTGGATCCGGGCCAAGTTCAAATATCTTTTGCTGCATACTAGGAGGAAGTATAGAGTATAAGTATAAAGGCAAGACTTTTGATAAGTGTCTATTTTGTGTACAAATGTGGTATTGTTTTCATATGTTTTTGAGTCATTTTGAGGAATTTTGAAGGCATTATAGCATTAGAATGACAAGACTTATGTATCGAGCTAGTATTAGTTAAGTTCGTGATTTTGTTCGTTTTACTCACCAAAGTTATGTGTTCTTATAGGGTGAAATGATCCAACCTCAATCGGGAGTGAAATGGTGGATTAACCAAGTGATATTAGGAAGATTGAGAAGTCACAACAATGACTAAATGAAGCGAAGCAACTCAAGCACTCGAAAGGATGAAGAGTGGAAAGTGAGAAAAAATAGGGGAAGAGAAACTGCAGCCGAATGCTAAGGATTCAGCCGGTTTCTATCTACAATTTGCAGGCAGCAAGTTACCTTCAATGATCAAAAACAGGGCACTACAAACTCTAGCAAGAAATCATGCATGGATTGACAATCCACACACGGTTTATATACAATCCATGCATGGATTCTTTGCAGCTGCAACTTGGCAATTTGCATGACTTGCTTGTTCACTCTCTATCCTTGATGTCACGTATAGGGATGTATTGCATCAGTATTTGAGGCTTAAGGAGCTTCTTTTGTTGACTCTTCCACAAGAAGAAAAACAAGAATCAGGAGAAGACATAACTTTAGTTTAGTTTTAGCTTCAAGAACAACTTTTTCTCTAGTTTTTCTAGCTTGGCTTAGTTTTACATTTTCTTGAGAAAACTTGAAGAACTCCTGATGCAATTCAATATTTTGATGGCAATGAAGATGATGAAGCTTGGAGAATCCTGTCTCTTCACTTGAATTAGCATTTTCTTCGTCCCCAGTCTCTTTATTGTTAGATTTTTTGTTTAGTTACATTAAAGACTTGAATGAGGATCAGCGCGTGAATTCATTACGTGGATCTAGCTGCGGATCCAATCCAAACAACAACGCTTCGGATCCAATTCGTGGATCTACGGCTCACCCAAATGGATCCAAGAGTAAATTTCATTTTTAAGGGTACATGCGGAAGATTGCAAGTTAATTTCAACAATACTAAATAAGAGAGAAAAGAAAAGTCCTACAAAATTCCATTTTTCTATGATATTTGGCGTAGTTAGTCTATTCAATTTTTTTTTAATTAATCTTTCCTACACTGATAGGGTTGGATAAATGTCACATTATCTGAATTTGAATTTAAACATCAAATTTTGTATATGTGGCATGCATCTAGATCCACTAGTGCATACATTGTCAGTGTATAAAAGACTTACCTTTTTTTTATCCTATTATTAGTTATGGAAACTTAAGAAAAAAGAATTAAATAAGATATTTTTAAAGGACAAATATTAAGTGAGTAAAGGAGTGGACCAAAAAGGGTCAAGAAAATCCTTTACAATCTGATAGTTTCCAATTTATAAGGATTCTTGTAAGGAACTGGTGATCTCGAGAGTTGAACTTATCTAAACTTTTATTCTCCAAAAAACAAAAGCATCCGATCAAGAAATGTTGGCAATATTTTTTCGTCCATTTACTAGTGCACAGAAATGATGAAAAAACCATCCAAACTGCACATATATTTTTTCTGTTCATACAGGCCTAAAACCACTGTAGTAGCTAAAATGATTACCTAAGCCCATTGACGCTTTTACATATTCAATTAGTAGAGTAGACATTAGCAGTGGCCTGGCCTGTTACTACTGCTACTACTATCCTTGTAAATAATGAGGTAACCTATATTGCTAGTAATGATGGTGGACTCATTACCTACAAAATATCTTGTTGGTCCACAAACTATTATGTTTATATACTTTCATAAGTTATTATTTTTATTTTTTTGGTCCTCTAACTTCTAAAAGCACATATTTCTTCTCAGCCTCTGTTTGTTTGGGCTGTTAAGGCCAACAAAAATTGCATCACACTCAATCCATAGGTAAAAACCAAAGGTATGATAAGTTAGAATAGGAAAAGAGATAGTCCTTAGAAAAAGGGCTTTTATTCAATGCAAATATGACCAAATAAATCAAAATAAGGAATTCAATGGAATAAAATATTAGAGAATTTAACACAAAATGGGCCTTGAAGTGACATGGAAATAATCACAAGAGTGAAAAGTTATGTTATGAAAATTTAGATAATTTCGTACCAAAGTCCTTGCCTCTTTGAACTTTCTTATTCCGAGGAATATTTTGATAGGTGATTCCAAAGATATTATAAAGCATTGTAAAATGGTGGTAAACTATCTTATTTTTTAATCTACTCAAATCTAGCAAGATTCATAGAAAATTGAGCATAATTTTGGAATTTACACAAAAACATAAAGTCTAGACGTACAATTTCATCTAAATTAAATCTTGTCTTTCAAGTATAGTTGTTAATCATTGGCCATCGGGGTTGACCGCTAGCAAGTAGTTGTTCCAATGACTGGACGTGTTGGAGGAAGAAGATGATCGAAACTATGTCATTTTGAGATAAATTTTGTTAGGTCGAACCGTTAAAATTGATCCGTGGTTTTTAGAAGTTGAATGACTAAAAGTATACAATTAATATTTAAGATTGCTAAAAATGTTCAAACTTAATATTTCAAGGACCAACCAACCTTTTGGCTGGCTGCTATTTCTTCCTCTTAATCTATTTTAAGAGAATCTTTGACCTTCTAGAAGGGAGCTTTGATAATTTTCTGATTTACAGAAATGTGAAGAATTGAAGAAATTGGAGAACCAGATACATAATAATTGGGGCCGGATTTGGTATGAGAATCTAGAAGGGACATTTTTGAGTTCTAAGTAGATGAGAACTAGGAACCACCTCATGATTTCAACACTGCCAATGGTAGCAGGAAATCGCCCCTAGCCGCTGAATGTCACTTTCAAATCCTAACTGATGAATGATCTCTTAATAGAAAAATTCCTGTATAATTCGTGGATATTTGGCTACAGTCAATAAAATTTATTCCGCTTCTTTGATTGTGAATATAGTATAATGATAAATCAAACACGTTCATGAGATGAGATGAACCTTAAAAATAAACAATCTAAATTTAAATTTAAATAGAAAAAATTAGTAGTTACCATTGGACTCAAATAAGGAACAAGAAAATGCGGAATGTGATCGGTCAAAGAAAAGGGTGAGTAGAAAAAGTTGAGAATCTAGAAGGGACCTTTGATAATTTCCTGATTTACAGAAATGTGAATATAGTATAATGATTAATGAACACGTTCATGAGATGAGATGAACCTTAAAAAAAAAAATAAAAAAATTTAATTTTAATTTAAATACAAAAGATTAGATGAATTTTGGGATTTCAAAATGGTATGTGAGGAAAATAGGATACATGTAATCACCGAGTTCGTGTGCCTTGAGAACGTCTTTGGCTTACAATGAGAAAGAGAAGGTCTTGGGCTACAGCCAGTCAAATTTATTCGGCTTCTTTGCATGAAAACATAGGATAATGATAAATGACCACATTCATGGGATGAGAAAAACCTAAAAAAAAAAAAAGATGAATGCATTGGTTTTTTTTGCAGGGGAGGGGCGTGGAAGAAGGTGACGGAGCGAGATGATTCAAGTGGCTAGCAGAATTTTAGAGTTAGAGATGCCAAAATTAGAGTTAGACGAGATGGTAGGTCAAAAAAACGCGTTAAAAAGTTGCTCATAAAGCAAAATTTTTTTTTTTGGGGAACAATGCTTGATGTATTTCCAAGATGTCGCAGCATGATTGGTAGAATTGACGTTGCAATCCAGTACGCTCTAAGAATAGGACAAAAAATGACATTACGTACTGGTCATCATAAAGTGGAAGGAGTGAGAATCATTTACACGTTGTAATTGATTAAAAATGTTGCAAGAAATTACGCGCACAATACTTACAATTTAGCACCAACAGTTTCGGTAGAGGAACCAAAAAAAAAAAAAAAAAGAGAGAGAGAGAAGATATAGTAGTGCTTTTTGGACACATGTTTGTCCAGTCTTTGGCCCCCAAAAAATCAGGACTAATGTAACTAACTATGTAAGACACGGCAAGGGTTGGTGTGACCACTGCTACAGAAAAGACCATTTTACGAACATGTAAAATAATTACAGAAATCTTTTGATTAGCAGGCAGAGAGATATATATGTATTGTATGTATACCACCATACCATGCATCACCGTCACCACCCTTGCTTGTTTGGTGATTGTAAAAGATTAGATTAGAGCTGGATAACGACATACATCATACTCTTAAGGAGTGAGAATCATTTACACTTTTGATACTTCAATGCTGCATTGTGTATACTTAGTTTAGGAGTTTTGCGATATTCTTCACAATGCCCTTTTGCATGTCCTCATTTAGGAGTTAATTTGATGCTTATTTAGTGCGATTTTTACTAGATTAGACTTCAGGATCTGATAATTAGTATTCCAAGCTTAAACTTTTGATCAGGTGATTGATAAGCTTTAAGATTAGTACTTCCTAATTAGTAATTTTAGTTTTGAATCGCTCAATATATTTTATATGTAAATATCTAATCGAGCTTATAACCATTGTCTTGCTAATATTGTATGCGTTTTTTTTTTTTTTTGTTTATTTCTAATCTAAGCTAATATAAGTAAGATTTGGGCATCCTCATGCTTAAGCGCATCAGCGCGAGGCTAGAAAAAACTAATGAGGTTGAAGAATGGGATACATATAATCAACGACCTATCATGCTTTGATTTGACTAATACGAGTCAACCTAATGCTAAATGCTAATGCTAATACTAATACGGAAAAAATGTTGCGGCAACCTTTTATTCAGGGAACAAAAACTCTATTGACTGTAGCATCAAAGTTAAAAAGTTTTCTATATCGCACCAAACCCATTTTTTGATCTTTTTTTGTCCGCTATAAAACCACATTCCGGCCTACCCGATCGAACCCCAAGTGAGCAAAAAGGGGAGCGTTCTTCCTTTCTTATCTTATACCTAGAAAACTTCCTTTTTCTCTATGCCAATTGAGAGCTCCCAAATGGCAACTGCTGCAAACACAAATTTCTATACCATTAATCTGCGCACAAACTTTAATACTCTCAGATGCTACCATTTTCCAGAATTGCCTAACTTGGTCTCATCCCAGCAGGTTATTTTTGCCTTCATTATCGCAACTTTGCTCAGCTTCCTCCAGATCATGTATCACCACCAACCCGAATCACCTTTCGAAACCCATCAAAAAACGATGCTCTTGGCCATCGGAAGTTTGCTCATGTATTGTTTATCACATGATATCAAACTGAGACTGAAAGTCCGTGAAACTCATCATATGGCGGACTGCTTTTTCCATATTAGCATGGCATTCTTTGGTGCCCTATCCGTGGCCTGCTTACTATCAATCCTCTTCCCTGGGTGGCTCTGCACCCTCCTCCTGTTTATTACTCTAGCCATTTTGTACACACTCAGTTACTTGCCTGGATTCCTGATTCAAACCACCTGGAACTGGTGGCAAGCAGTTACCACTCTACTTCGCCGTGAGCAGCAGCAAAGAGCAGTTACCACTCTACTTCGCCGTGAGCAGCAGCAAAGAACATCACCAGGATCTACAAGGTTTGTTTCAGTTCAACTGCCGCGGATCGCAGAAGATGATATTATAGACCAATTCAATCTGCTTCCTGTTTGATCATCTGGTTATATAGACAATAAAGTAAGAATCCTGACTCTCCTATATGTATGGAAATTTAGCAGTTAGAACAATATTCTGGTCATATACCCCATTTGGTCCAGTCCAATATATATGATTTTATCATTTATGTATACATTTTTTTTGGGGTTTCAACGTACATTTTTCAGGAGACAAGGCCCTAAAAATATCCAGTCCAAGGATTAGTTTGTAGGGGTTTCAAGCCCGCATTTGGTTGCTTGTGAATAGACTAGGCCCTAAAAATATATAAAAAAACGAAAATTTTAGATTTAAAATATGCTAGAAATGTAAAACACAATAAAAATAGATTGTCCAACTGGAATAACACTTTGTTACCAGGTTGATGTTTGGCCTCGTTAGCAAAGAAAAATGGATCCACTTGTAGGTGTTGTTCATAATTTAGATCGTGTTTGGATTTTTAGCATGTGCCCAAAAAAAAAAAAAGGAAAAAAAGTGCAGTGTGATGCTATTGATATTTGAAAGGTCAAAGATGTACGTATTGCATGATAGGATGTACGTCTTGCATGATTTGCATCTCACGTTAGATTTTATATGTACAGAAACAAGAAACTAGAAGCATCAAAAAGTCAACCGTTCCTGCACAATTCTTGATCAATTTATTAATTTCTATTTTTCTATAATATCTAATATTATTATTGTTTTTAAAATTTCCGTTTCTCATCTTTAAACAGGCCGAAGAAGATGTGGGAAGAGATGGGGCATCAAAAATGAAAAGATTTCACCACGAGAAATAGAAACGTGTGGAACAAAAATTATCAAACTCAAAGGCCAAGTTGCACTAAGCTAGTTGAAATTTGAAAATTGATGCATAATTGTTTATGATATTTCTGTTTCGAAGTTTCCTATTGAAACAGTGCTTGTCAACACAATAATTGTTTATCAAAAGTGGGAGGCATCACAATAAATAATTACTTTGCATTGATATCTTCTACACAATCTTTTCTTACAACAAAATACACAGTTGACAGTCAATCAAGTGGCCGTCAGCATGGACTTTTAATTAAATCCCTTTTAGAATTAATTACAATTTCCAGTAGAATAATTTGACAACTTGTGAAGGAAAAAGAAAAAAGTAATGTGAAAAGAGCATTTATCCTACTCTATAAGTCAAAGTCAGCAGGAACATTCCGTTACTGCACATTAAATCTTTAATTTGATGCAACCTTCTTATCCTGCGAATAAAAAATTACAACCGCAGACATTTCGCCACGTCAGCCCTACGCATCAAGTGCTGATTAAGCTACCTGAAAATCGAGTGCCAAAACAGTTTTCAACCTCATACTCCATGAACAACCTGCTCCCACACCCTCCCCTCAACACTCCCCCAAAATCTTTTTTTCTTTTTCCATCTTTTTCTGTTAATTTCTAGTTGGTTTCTTTTGTAAATTTGGGTATATTTGGGTTTTGTTCAAAAGTTATGAAGCTTTATTCTTCTGTTAAAAAAAAAAAAAGAAGAAGAAGAAGAAGAAGGCCTTAGTTAGGATTTGAGAGAGAGGGGAAGACGAGACGGAGAACAAGGGTAGCTGCTGCGATAGCTTTGGTAGAGATCCGATCCGATCGACCATCACTTTTATAGGAACAAAAGCTGCTGCCGACGATCTTTTTCCTTTTAACAGAAGAGGACAATGGCTATACTTGGGAGATTTACCAGTTGTAGAAAGTGAAGCTGCTTGACTGCAATATCCTTGTTCATATGGTATTTGCTTCTTGTCATCACTTGGATTGCTAAAAAGAGTATCATCCTTCATGATTCTGTTCAAAGACTTTGCACATGATAACATTAAAAAATTTATTCTTCAAACAAATTTTTTGCAAAATAGTTATTTTAATTTTCGCGATAGATCCATTTCCACTGTTACCTCCACTGCATAGAGGTTTTGATGAAAGGATTTCTATCTCTCTGTTGTTAGGAAGACAATAAATAACTATGTAAAGCTATGCACAAAATTTTACATATCCTAGGAAATGAATTAATTGTTCACAGTCTCTCCTTTTGTGCTTTAAAGTGTTGTACGTTGTTTGATTTCACCTGTTTTTGCTTTGACAGGCTGTTGCATTTTGTGGTCAGCAAAAGCCTTATCCTTATCCTTGTTTCATCCGTTCCTTCCCACGCTTTGCTTTCAATAGTTGTAATTTGATGCATGTGCTTGTTTTGTGCATAGTGTGGTTGTACTTATTATGAATTTTCTCTTTTGCCCTTGAAGATGCTTTATTTATGGTTTGTTTTTAGAAAACTTTGGTTTTTTGGTCATTTATTGGTAGGTTTAATCAAATGCATTATTAATGGAATTTAGTTTTTCTCAAGTATTTGTATGAAATCAATTTTTTAATGGGATTTGGTTACGTTCAGAGGTAGAGTTTATGTCAAGATGGATAGTTTATGCTAATACGGAGAATTTTAGGTTGTAAGCTCTGGGGTGCTTCATCTTATAGTAAGAAGGATTTTTTTGTTTTTTTTTTGTTTTTAGTGAGTTCATCTTCGATGGTTTTGGTACAAGGACAACTACATGCAAAATTTTACCAAAAGAAGAAAAATTGTTTTCTCGTTTATGGTAAATAAAACTTAGGCTGTATATAATATTAGGTCCTCCGCCTCGATGATAAGAAAATATTGGGTGAAGGCACTAGTACGCTTGAGCCTATGTTCCCATTATGAGTTGTTGGCTGTATGAGCACTTCCTTCGAACTCATTTTTCTTAAGCAACTCTTGATTCTGCCTTAATGAAGAGGATCTTCATAATTAACTTTACTACATACATTCGAGCTTTAGAAGAAAAAGATTTGTTTCTTTTTTAAGCTAAGCTGATAAAATTGTGCGTCATTCATCGAATAGTTTGCTTCTTGCAGGGCATTATTTCCTTTTGCCGGCAAATAGAATTGCTTCTATAACATTAAACCCATCTATTCCTAAGGTCATTATCTATGTTTTCTTGGGTTTTAAATTAATCTCATTTTATCCATGGGTCCTAAGAATTGGTGCAGAAACGATCTCAACATATTAGTTTCTCGATTTATTTTTAGCAAATGTTCAAGTTTCCAACAAATTATCAAGTACTGTTTTGTAATAATATAGTGTGTGTGTGTATATATATATTAGGATAAATCAAATCAGAATTCTTACCAAAGAATAGATTTAATCAATCAATCTCACAACCTCAAAAGGGTTCCTTTCGAGGTCTCACTTTAGGCACCACATGATATATTTTCATTTTTCTATTGATTTCTAGGACACCATCTTGAAATTTTGTTTTCTATCCATTAAGATACCTCAATTCTAAAAGTGTAAAATTAATGCAACCATTTTGTGCATAGACAATTATTAAATGGAGAAGACAAGAATTGGTAATGCATCCGTGAGTCTGTTTCTTTATAACGATATATATATATATATATATATATTGCTACAATTACACTTCAGAAGTGCAACTGCACTAACCCCTCGTCCATGCATGTCCATAGGATACATAGGATAGTGTCTGTCTACTCTACTTTTAAGGAGGGTTAATTTGTTCTTTACGATCAAAATTCTTCTTCTGTGCTATAATGAGAAGTGATTGGAAAGAACAGTTAAAGGTCCACCTTAGACCATTTGATGCTAGTATCAGCCAGATTAGGGTGGAGGGGACTTTGTGGGCATGATTTACTTAGTATTGTATAGAAGAATATTAGGGCTGTGGTAGAATACTACCACTACTTGGTCGTTAATCCATTGGAAGAAGGAAGAATTAGATCAAAGTGCACATTTGAATACTTTCCGTGCCGTTGGATGAGTGGGATGACGCAGCAGATGACGTTATAGGGCTGACCTCATTTTAGTAGTAGTAGTGGTAACTAGTATGCCGCCACGTACAGGCTGCTGCGTTGTCATCAGCAATCATCATGTCATGTGTCAACATGACATTTTGTTCATTATTTTTGGTTGTCCTTTTATCCAAGTCAATCTCGAGTTGTAGTACATCATTAAACTATTCTGCTTCGCCTCTGTTACATTTTCACCATACCAAATCATACTTAAACAAACTAATGGTACATTAATTTATGGAGTCTTTTAAAAGTGCTAGGAATTCATATTGTAATTCACATTTTCAACAAAAAGAAAAACGGGTTATCCTTAGATTCAGTGTCCATAAAAGATCCAATTTTTGTTGATTTTGAGCTGATTAATTTGTACGAGATACTCCCCATGAATTACCTTTTTTTTTTTTTTTTTGGTTAAGATTTTAGGAGGAAGACCTAAGTTTGCAGTCGAAATAAAAAAAGAAATAATAACTCAATAAATTGTTGAAATTATGGCACCATGAAGGAACAACTACTGGTCATCTAACGCATACAAAAGCAAGAAGGGATGGCGAAACTCCTCTATCCAAGAAATTTGATCAACTTTGCCTTTAAAACCAAACCTACTGCAGTACCACGTTTTGGTGCTGCTACTACTAGGAATATGCGGATGATTTTAGAATATGAGGTGGTCAATGTATGTGGCACTTCAAATTCTAGAGAAACGATTGGACCATGCCTTGTGATGCATCTTGATGTGAAGATAAGTGAAATTGGACATTTTTAGTTGCGTGGCTGGTTTCTTCCCAACCTGCCATGTAATAGTGATTAGCCTTAGTCCTGCTCATTAGTACTACTGACTTTGTTCCAATCATGAGATCTGAGCCTTTAGCACCATTCTTATTGTTCATCAAGAATAAGGTGTTAGTAATATTCTTTAGTATTATGAATTAATTCAATGCTTTTGAGTGCAGCTCCTAAATAACCTAAGTAAGTGATTTATAGCTTTGGACAATCGTTCCTTGAATAATTCTCAGCCCAGACTATTAGTTTTTAAAGAGGTAACCTGTACTGACTAGTAATGATGGGCTCGTTAACCAGTATTGGGCAAAATACCTTGTTGGCCTAAAACTATTATGTTCATATACTTTGACTAACTATTATTTTTGTATTTTTGGCCCTCTAACTTCTAAAAGCACATATTTCCTAGCCTCTGTTTGTTGGTGATGTTAAGGCCAACAAAAATTGGATCACACTCAATCCATATGTAAAAAAAAACTGAAGATTTAGGAAGTTAACAAAAGAAAAGAGATACTCCTAAGAAAAGGGCTTTTATTCAATGCAAATATGACCATATAAATCATAACATAAGGAATTCAATGGAAGAAGTATTAGAGAATTTAACACAAAACGGGCCTTGAAGTAACGTGGAAATACTCACAAGAGTGCAAAGTTATGTTGTGAAAATTTAGATAATCTCATACCAAATTTTTTGTTGTTTTGAACTTTCTTTCTTATTCCAAGGAATGTTTTGACATATGATTTGAAATATATTGTAAAGGATTGTAAAACGACGGTAAAACTGTCTTTTTTTTTAGATCTACTCAAATCTAGCAAGATTCACAGAAAATCGAACATAGATTTGAAATCCACACAAAAACAAAGTCTAGAGGTGCAAATTCATGTAAATCTTGTCGTAGTACTCTATAGTTGTCAATACTTGGTCAATGACGTTGACCGGTAGTTGATAATTGTATCCATGATTGGATGTGCCCGAGGAAGAAGATGATCAAAACTACGTCATTTTGAGATAAGTTTTGTTAGGTCTAACAGTTGAAATTGACGAAAAAAGTTAAAAGTATTTGCTTTTAGAAATCGAAGGACTAAAAGTATACAATTAACAGTTAAGATTGCTAATTGAGCAGTTATTATGGATATTCAATGCCCAAAGTCATCAGTACCTCAGCAGTGAGCAACACCACCGGTACCTCGAGCGGTCATTATGGAGATTCTATGCCGCAAGTCATCTGTCACAACAGTTAAAGATTGCTAAAAATGTACAAACTAAATATTTCCAGGACCAACCGAGTTTTTTGGCTGGCTACTTTTTCTTCTTCTTGATCTATTTTGTTTTAGCTTTGACTGCCTTGCCAAGCATAGCACAGCACCAAGACCAAGTAAAGCTCAATTGATTACATTTATATATATGTGTGTGTGTGTGTACATGTATATTTAATTCTTTTAGTTCGTCAATAACAGGTCAAAATTGTTTTGATTTCCAGTTCTAGTAAATTGGGTTTTCTCTCTCCCTAGGTAATATCCCAACAGTAAAACAGGGCCTAGTTGGCTTTGATATTCTAGTTTCTCAGTTTTCGCAATTGCTTTGGTGGATCCAAATTGATAAATCAACATAAACCCAGAGTAACAATTACAAGAAATATCGGTACAGAGGCAAATGGAAATTTTCTTCTACCATTCAAACTAGGCGCGCTGCAGCAACTTCTTACGAGAATAACTCATGAACAGAGACTACTGACTCGTATACAACACATGGCACGTAATTCCCTTTCATATTTTTCGTAAACAGATTTTCTAATCATATTTTTACTTCTGAGTATACATCTAATTGTTACAACAGTATATTTTTTCTATAAAAATTTCTAATTGTTTGGATAGGGTATTATTTGAAATAATTACTGTAGCACTTTTTGTGATGTGATGTATGTGAGATAAAAAGGTGGTTGGGAATATAAAAAGGTGGGTTGAAAAATGTATTTATGATGCAAGCGAAATATTATTTGGGATAAGTTTTGTATCCAAACACTAATGTAAACAAACCGTAACTATTCTGACTTCTATCCCAGTTACTAATCATTAAGGGAAATAATCCCACGTGACGAGGAATGCAAATCAATCATACAATCCAAATCTACTAGCCAACCAAATAATGACATGTAGCCACTAAATAAAGAAAACAAAATACTAATGCTTGGTTTATATTTTTCTATAGTTCAGTTGAATACTACTCAATTTCTACATTAATATTGGAGTAATTGTTCTAGGAGGAGAATCTAACTATCCTTTTTTTTTTTTTTTCTTCCACAAAATGTAATTTTAGAAGAAGAAAAGGAATTTTTAAGAAAATGCTTGAAGCATAAGACCAACTGATCATTGTTTTAGTGGGCGAAAGCAACTCATCCTTTTGTCTTCTTATTATTTTTAGCGGTGATTAGAGGAGATTTTAGCTTTGACAAGACTCTTGATGGGTTGCTTCCCCCGTAATGGTTGGGAGCGTTGAAATTATAAAAAGGAAAATTTTATACTAAATGACATATGATTTAAACGAAAAAAAACAAACTAATGAAGAATCTATCTTCTTGATTCTAAGAATTTTTATATTTATATCTATTACTTAGAAATGTTGTGATTTAAAGTCATTTTTTGTTAATGGCCTCACAAAATTATTCAATTAATGAGTTCTTTACAATATATTTATGTATATTTCTAGCGGGGGTGGGGTAGAATTTAAGAATCAAAGAAACGGGATTGATTGATACACTAGAAAATTTTAGTCAATTTTCATCTTTTCATTAGTTATGTCTGTAAGTTTATGAAATACTTCAGTAACTTGAATTTATTTGTACAGGTACAATCATATATAGCAAGTGTAAACATTTTTGGTGTACTTGGATAAGCTTTTATTTGCAAATTTGTTTCTCCGTCAACAAATTTATTACTATATATTTTTTAGGAACCTTGGCCCATAAGGTTGACATTCTCGACTCAACTTGCCATGCTCTCTGACGATTGCAATGTCCCGTCACTCCCTTGACATCATCGTTTGACCATTTGTCCGTACTATCCTTTTGACCATCAAGCTGAAGTTTGTGACTGGCAACTTTCTTCTGGAAGTTGTTGGTGGGCAGTTTATCGTATGTCGCTTTCTAGTTCAGATTATCATTGACAACACGGAAACGTTTGATGAATTTTTTTTGAAAACAAACTCTCCTTGCACTTATTCCATCCATAAACAAAGGGGTAATCTATATTGACTAGTAATGATGGGCTAATCAAAGCAAAATATCTTGTTTGCCCTTAATGTTTAAATATTGTGAGTCCACCACAGAAACAAAGGTTTCACACTATGTGCTACCACTATTGTAATTTTTTTCATTAAATTTTTACGTTTCTGTGTGCATGTTTTTTTAATTATTTTTATTTCGTATGCATCAAATTATTAAATACATTATTTTTTATATATAAAAATTTTAATGCATAGTTATTCAAACGGGCCCTTAGTCTCTCAGTCTACGAGTAAAATAGGACCCCTAAACCCAACGAGTTATATCATCCTTTGCCATTTTGACTAATAGTGGTGGGGCAGCATTTTACTGGGCAGCTTATCATGCCATGAAATAGGATAGATATTATTATTGTTACTATTATCTGCTCAGGGTCAATAACGAACCATTATTGTCCGTGGCGTCCGAGGTCTAAACAAAATGAGATTGCGTAATCTTGACGTTGGGAGCACAATTTAAAAAAAAAAAAAAGTAATTCATGTTCTTCCGATTTGCAACCTATATCTCTATTGTGGAATGTACCACAAAATTTAATTCTTCACAACAAAAAAATTTATGATTGTTTGAAATAGAAGATTTCTTAGAATAATTTTTTTAAAAAAAATACTGTAGTAAATTTTTTTTTTTTTTATGTGATGCATGTGAGATGAAAAGATGGTTAAAAAAATTGATTGAAATATATGTTTATAAATACAATCAAATAAATTTTTACAAACAATGAACTATCCAAACGCAAGTAATGTGTTAGTCTCATATATATACTCAAATAACTTGATAATCACCCTCTAATTAGAATTGACATTCAGTCAAATCTTCTCTAAGATTTTCGGTTGCACTATATATGTCGAAAGAAGGGAAAATTAATTGTGAGAATACTGTAACAAAGTAATTTGGCTACTACCTTCTCATCTCACCTTGCTTAACAATTACGTGATTTTGAGGGGGGAAGGGGGCCGCGGCGTTGGGGAATGGTCGGAAAATGATGCACCAAACAAGTCAAGTCGTTGGCAACTTGGCATTGGTGAGAAAGAGACTGGTGAAATAAGCCGCAATATTATCCATACATTTTGACTTGTATCAAGCCGCAATAGCTATTCCATAGTGAAATAATAAACTATTAACTTGAAGTTCATGTACGCATTACCTATTCAAGATGTTCGATTCATCACACAAAAATCAATTTATATTTCTAGAAGTTCGTGTACGCATTACCTATTCTTTCAACTGCTGACTCCAAACTGATTACTTAAACTGTCGGCAGTGTAATGATCAATCTGGAATTAATATACGGTACAATTTTAGAAACCTCCATTGAGGTTTATGACTATTTCATTGGCCTCCCTCTAGGTTTTAAAAATTACGTTAATCTCCCTTAAGATTAATTATCTTGTAGCATTTAGACCCAATCAACAATTAAAAAGTGATATTGAGAGAGAGAAAATAATATGATTTCATCATTGCCCCTCATCTACTATATTATTTAATTAGTTTAATACCAACCCATACATCAAAGAAAAATACTAAAATTTGCAGTTTTTCACTAGGGATCAAATCATTTATAACATAAAAAAAATAGTATATCATTTGATATACTGGAGTTTCTTTCTAACCTTTGTACAAAGGCTCACACTTGGATAGGCTCGATTTTTAAATATTCAACGGCCCAAATTGTATCATATCATCTCACCAAGTGATGTGACAAAATTTAGATCATTAGATCTTTGAAAATCAGGTTTACCCAAGTTTTGGCCTTCTACAAATGGTCACAAATAGCATTCTTCTACAACTAATTAAGCAGTATGCAAATATCAACTGGGAAACATATATATTGACTATAAGAAATGATCCCAAAGAGGCGTGCTACATTTGATCTCTATGACATGTGAAGCATTCAGTACGTCCATATAACTCCAGCACCCGCTTCTAGCCACAATTGAGCAATTATTTGTTGACCGATATTGAACAATCAACAATGTAAGGAACGGTGATCAATTATTCGCTTGACCATTTTTGTCGAGAAGAATTCTGTTTCCGGGTATTTGATTTTTGCCATGGCTTGGGCCGCGAACATCCTTCATGATTCTGTTCAAAGACCTCACACATGATAGCATAAAAAAAATTATTCTTCAAACAAATTTTGGCAAAACAGAGATTTTAATTTTCTCAATAGATCCATTTCCACTGTCACCTCCATTGCATCGAGATTTTGATGAAAGGATTTCAATTTCTCTGCTGTTAGGAAAGACAATAAATAACTATGTAAAACTATGCATAAAACTTTACATTTCCTAGGAAGGAGTTTTCGGTCTCTCCTTTTGTGCTTTAAAGTGTTGTACGCTGTTTGATTTCACCTCTTTTTGCTTTGACGCGTTGTTGCCTTTTGTGGTCAGCAAAACCCTTATCCTTATCCTTGTTTCATCCGTTCCATCCCATGCTTTGCTTTGAACAGTTGTACTTTGATGCATGTGCCTCTTTTGTGCTTCTTTTGAATGAAATTTGGTTATGTACGTCCAAAGGTAGAGTCTATGTCAAGATGGACAGTTTGTGCCAAGACAAAGAAGTTTGAGTTCCAAGCTCTGGGGTGTTTCTTATTATAATAAGAAGGATTTTTTTTTTTTTAGTCAGTTCATCTTTGCTGCTTTTGGTATAAGGACAACTACATTCAAAATTTTACTAAGAGAAGAAAAATTGTTATCTTATGTTTTCTCATTTATTGTAAATAATCGAGAAGGCAACGCTGGTACATTTTATTATTACATGTCATGTATAATTAATTTCATGAACTGTCTTTATGGTATAATTAAATATTTTAACGTCAAATTTATTTTCATTCAAAATTTACACAAGGGTAAAAAAATTTCAGCATGCATCATGCATCATGCAGCATGATGTAACTCTATAAAAAGTCTATTTTCTTTGGCCAGCCAAATTCCTTGGTGGGCGGCATCGGGTGGGGTGCGCCAACTTTATTGCTTTCCACGCTCACTCCCCAAGTTCTACGCACGTCCCCCGGCAACCCGCACGCACGTTTTCAATCATTAGCAAATGACAGAAAAAATAAAAAATGATTATGACTAATTATCGTATAAAAAAAAAAAGATTATGACCAACTTACCGATCTTGACTATCTTGTTTGGAAAACTATTTTTTTTATACAAAGTTTTTACGTTGTTCGTAAAAATATATTTTAATTATTTTTTTATCTCATATACATGAAATTGCTATAATATATATTTCTATAAAAATTTCAGAAAATAGCGATTCGAATGGCCTGACGTGGCCATAAAGCCCACCAAGCAAATCACATCCTTGACCAATTGGTTATGATGAGAAAGAGTAGTTGATTTGTGTTTGGTGTTATCGCACATTTATTTTAAAATAATTTATTTATATTTAGACACACAGTCACAATAAATTCACTCTCTCTATTTAAGTTTTTTTATTCAAATTAATTACACTTTTCTCAAAAAACAAATATTTGAAACTCCTTTTAACGAGTATTGAATGAATCACTATCTCGTAGAGATGAAGTCACTATGGTGGCATAAGACCTTAGAGGTGACAAAAAAGCTTCTGGGGATGAGTTAGCCAATCAGTGGTTGGATTGGATTGCCGGCGGCGGGTGAAGTGCACAAATTCTAATGCTTTTCTAACCAATATTTATCTATTATGATCAACTAAATTTTTGAGGTCTAGAGCACGTACCCATTGTTTTAAATAGGGAAGTTTTTGGTTATAAAAAATATTTCCATTCGCAAGCAGAAATGTAACGAATAAAAGCAACCCTAATTTTTCGATCAAGAATAATGCATAGTAAAGACTCGTTATCAGTATACAAAACAGTTGTCTTGAAGTTTCGTGATAGGACCTCAATAAACGCAAAAAATAAATTCAAAACCTCTTATCAGTAGTACAAAATAGTTCTTTCTTGTTTTTTTTTGATTCTGAGTTGGTGCATTTCTTGATGAACATTTACTTTCACTCCAGGTCACAAAAAAAATTTTGTTTTGCGCTCACAATAACTCATCTTAACTCTTGTTTTCACACACACGATAAAGATCAAGTCAAGGGTAGGGACGGAATCAATTTTTGTGAAAATACATTTATATGGTCATGTAATCATGAAAATCATCCTAACAAAAATTTGTAGCTTTTTGATATAACCTCCAACATCACGTGTGCTTCCAAAATCATCCTAACATTTGGATGGAAATCTCAATCTTCTAGACAATATGATAGCCTTAACAAGATTAGATAACTGAAAACAGCCTGATATGAGTTTTACAGGTATCCCAGCACTACTAAAGGAAGTTCAAAAGCTTCAAATAACATCGTCATATGTTATTCTAAGTACAATGCCATCCAGACCTGATGGCCAATATATTGTCCAATTTTGAAGACAACTATACACGTGTTCATGAGGTCTTAACGTTTTAGGCTGGAGGAAGCATTGAAAGGACAACACATTAGCTATGACATCATGGATTACAGCTACTTAAACAGAAGGGAGCCAAGGTAAATTACAGAATATTAGTATCATGTACTCAATTTGGACAAGAAAAGCATGTGGAGGTTCATTTGTTTACCAGAAACAGAGAATTTTAATCAACAAGCATGCAGGAAAATTCATTGCGATAAACAAATAGTATAAAGGAAAGCAAACTTAGTAATACGAAATCACGATGTACATAGCTGCACAAAATATCATAAGCAAACCTTAACTGTTGTTACATTGAAGTTAATTCTAGAGATACACTTTAGTGAAGTTAACGGGAATTTACTTCCTGCCAAGAACTTGACCGATTCGAGCTTCCAATTGGACAGATTTGGGTAGTGCGATAGCCTTGTTTTTTAAACAACCTCAACAAAAGCCAATGCTTCAATGAAGAAGTATTTGCACAAACTCATCCAATGTTAAAATTTCGTCTATACATCAAAGAACTAAGATAAGCAATTTAATATTTATTTAAACAAAAAAAAAAGTTCAAACTGTTGCAGGCCAGTAACATAAGAAATCAGAAACACCAAAAACCACTTAAGATATTCCCACGTATCCGTGGCATTAAAACAAATACAAATGTCAAGTTACTCTATAGAAGTAAAATTACATGCCTTAGAAACTAAATAAAGTTCTAAACTAACTCAGAGAACACGGAAAAGCCTTAAGAGTAAGTCCAGAGTATAATCCTAATTGACGCTAAATTCTTCTTATGAATCCTGCATACTTGCAAAGTTAATGTTCCTAGTAAATGAAATCAAGTAAAAGCGGATTCACAAGGAAAGACTATAAATGATTTACAACTAAATATCAAGTTCAAATCAGTAAACCAATAGAGTAACATGAAATAATATATCCAAGAAAAGGAAGTAACAATAAATGAGATGTTGCAATAGTTTACTTTTCTCATAAACTTCTTGCGTGCTTGACTAACTCCAGTGTTGCTAGAAATATTTATCTCATTAAAGGACTAAGCAAAATCAAGTTAAAATGAACAGGAAGGCGATGCACAAAATTACCTCAAGCTAAAATATCAAAATTAGTGCAAAAGGACATTAATGGCTGAATCGAGTGAGAAAAATAGGATTCGTAAAGTCTATTAGGACAAAAAATTATTACTAATGATACTAAGAACATGAAAGCGACACAAAGATTTCGATTTAATCATCCTTACACCAATAGCATTCTTTACTGGACCTAATACACAATCAAATGAATATTACCAAAAGCCGATTTAACTGAGTAACTGAAGCTACTGAATACATAGAGAAAATACAATGACTGAAATAGATCAAAAACCTAAATGGTTTGCTATATTCCAGCATATTCAAGAGGGATGAGAGAGGAATGTAGATATTCACCGATATCTCAGAGAGGAGATTGCAGCAGAGGGTGGTAAACTTCTCAATTCCCAATAATAATCTTTTCTCTAGATATCTAAGTTGTCTTTTTCTTTTGCTGCAGGAAAGAGAGTTTAGAGTTGCATGTTTTCTTGGAAAGAAATACATCGGTAGTCTCCTCAAAGAAACAAGATAGAAGGCTGTAGAAGATGGAAAACAGAGGCACTAAAATAAGTAAGGAATTGCTATAAGCAGGAGAGCTTGATGCTCTGTTTTAAGTTTTAACGGACTTAACAAACAAAATCAATGTCCAACATTGAAAGGCAAGGATATCCAATAGCTCCTACCAACTCAAGACTAACTCCACTATCTCATTGAAATGGTAATAAAACAGCCCCAAAATGGCTCTCATTTACACTATAACTGGACTATGTTGACTCAATTTTAAAACAAAATAGAATTGCAGGTTGGGCCATAATAAAATGAGATCAAGAGCACAAAACTGCATATGGGACATGAAAAGCGTTCTTAGGAGTACCTAGATACCGTAATGCTGCATATCAATATGTTTCCATAACTCGTGGAGAAATGGCTTTTATCAACTGTCCATTCATCCTTGCCCAATCCAAAGTGGAATAGCTGGGTAATGCAGCTCTCCCATATTATAAATGAAGTATACATCAAAGCAGGTTGAACAATAAGCATGGAATGTATAGTTAAATTCCCTCAAATTGAACTCATATGAAAAGGGTTAAATTCCTGGATAATCCCGACCCCAAAATATTTTAGGTTGTAGCAAAGATCATTTCAAAGTTTCCATTTTGAACAAAATAAAGCATAAATACCAAAACATTACCTAAAAAACACAGTTCAAATTGAAATCAATGACCAAAACCAAAAGAGAGAAGATTCAATAGCATTAGCTTCACAAGGAGGAAGGCCATGGAGGTTCAGTGACACCAACATAATCAACTCGAGCCTGGGGCTGCCACATGGCACTTACAATCTACAAATTGGGTGGAATATTCAATAGAGCTTCCTCTTTCCAACCTCTCCCTCAGTACCTCTCGTCAGTTACGTCTTTCCATTGTCAAGAGTTTATTGGTATTTGTATGTATTTTAATCATGCAGAAAGAGACCTTGTAGTCAACCACCTGATTTATTAAAGGATTGAATCCAAAAAATATTGTCACAAAAGGCAATTCACTGCAATAAATAACCACTTAACTTGGGAAGTAAATAAATTATGAGAAAATCATCTGTCCATGAAAAGAATTAAGAAGCAAAGTGCCTGGTTTGTACTTGAAAGACCAAAAAAGAACTGTGAGTTTTAAGTATATGAGAGCAGGCGAGAAGAAGGGTAAGTCAAAGAAAGAAGAAGAGCTGCGAATGAGAGGACAGAATTCTGGAACATAAGTAGAAAACCGAAAATAGACCTTCAAAGTGATGTTTATAATTGCACGTGGGATACAGGTGGAGGAAAGAAATCGATGCCTATTTAACTCAAGCCCACGTCAGTGCAATCTCTATTGACCAAAAGCCCAAGAAATCAAGATTAACTTTTATGCTCAAACTTCAAGAAAATATTCTTCACATACATCAACAATGATCAGGTACTAACAATCGTAAATTTTATAGTACATCAGAGTATATGTTTGAAAATTCTGAAAACTAAATATTTGCAGCCTTTGGGTGTAGAAGATATAAACATCCAGCAACGATTTAATCTTAAATTAAGAAATTTAATTGGACCATTAAACTCATGATGCAACATCCACTTCAACTTTAGACCCTAATAAAGCAAAGCAGCCACTGAAGCTTTATACAATACCTATACAATATACAAATGAAGCAACTTAGAGCCGTTTGACCCCAAAAAAAAAAAATTTGAAGCTACTCATCAAGTATATTAATTGAGGCGAGTACAATGTTTGAAAGCAGTTAAATTGTTTGGCTTAAACTGCAGTTTGCCCTACCCACTTTTATGGTTTTATCAACAGCCCCATATATAACTACGTCATCATATATCATTGTACTCGTAACTGCAATATAAGAAACTAAATTCCTTTAACCTTGGACAATTGTAAGGCAAAGTGATTGATATAAACCTGTTCAGAGATACCAAAGTGAGTCCCTTCCTTCCATTTGCCTTTCTTCCGCAAGTTTCAATTTTTCAAGAATTAACTGTTGGCAAAAAAGAAAAAAGTACAAATTGATTTATGGAAACCTACTGAAATAAAATCCACAAGAAAAAAAAGCATAAACGATTTCATTGTAGTAGAGAGAGAGAGAGAATTTTATGTAAGCAAAGAAGAGGAAGAGGAATGAGAGGGGATTAAGCTCCAAAAACCAAGTCCAACCGAATCTCACGAAACAAAAGCTGGTAACAAACATAGCAAGGGGCGGCAAGGGTGGTGGGCTGGAGTCTGGAGGAAGGAGGAAGGAGGGATGGTGACTAGGAGAAGAGAGAGATTTACCTTGATTCCTGAGTTGTGCTGCAAGGTGTAAGCAAGCGAAGGGGAGAAATTGGTCCGGTAATTAGAAGAGCAGGAAAGAAAGTGGTAATTAGAAGAGAGCAAGGATTGAAATTAAGAGCAAGGAAGAGAGAGAGAAGGCAAAGGAAGGAGTGTGCACCCGATTCAATGAGGCTGTCTGCGCCCACATATCCCCAAGCCGCCCAAAAATCATGCAACCAACAAACACCCCCAGAGTTCATGAAAATTACGGAGTAACCAGACCATTTCAGTGTTCATCCGAGCTTACACACTTTTAGTGTGGCTATGATATGATATCTAGTCAGAATTTACCCTTTTTTGGGATGGGTGGGAAGAGGAGGTGGACTCTCTCCCTGTTTGCGTGCAAGGTTCTACATTTCTATGCTACTCTCCGAACAGATCATGACAAAGACGTTGATAGCATAAATTATGCTGCACCTTCAGATGCCCTCCAAAACAGTATCAAAACCATGGACAACACCACGAAGAAATGGAAAGTACTAAAGCAACTATAAGAAACTTCCAGTAAAGTGAAACTTTAAGTCTGTTTATAACATATTATGGCAAAAAACCACATCAATTTCTTTTTCTCAAGTTATATGTAAAAACATAATCATACGACTGAGATCAACACTGTGAGGAAACGTGCTTCATCCTCTTTAAGATTTCAGTCCATTTGATCCATAGCTCCAGAAACTAAAGAATATATGTGAAGTTTGTAAAAGATATTAGCACTGAAATGGAATAGAATATGAACCAGTGTTTGGATCTTTCACAGCTTTGAAATTGTCAGCGCTCATTCCAAATTGACCAGAATTGCAATTTCCAATTTCCCTCAGCTTACCTGATCAAAAGGTAAACAATTCAACTTCGTGAGAGATATCATCATATGCAATTGAACACACATATAAACTGGAAATAATTGATACCCTAAAATACTTTCACCATCAACCGTATCCAAGTAAAGCAGACAAAGTTAAGCAGATTTTGCTGCAATTGTCCAGGGTTCAACAAAATGAACTCTCCTTGCTTGAGGTGCCAAATAGGGAAAAAGGAATAGGAGAAGCAGATATAACCCATAGAATGTAAGAATAAAGTCACAAACAATAATGTTGGCTGCCAATGAACTCAGAAAAAGTGACTCAACTGCACAAGGCGTGTTGAAAATATGCAGACAAACCAAGATCAGAAGTTCAATAAAAACATAAACAAAAGGATTGGAGTTGTTCTATCAGCATAGTATGGTTTCCAAAATCTACACCTTGGGTTCAGGAAAGTACAAGAATCTATTCTCATTTAATCATGATCTCCAAATGCAGCAAAGATAAACCATGAACAGCTTGAACAAATTCGCCCTCTACAACTTCAAGCACTGCCAGGCTATTAATAATTTGCAAATACTTCACTACAAAATGAGTCCATCACTTCAACACGCATCACAGGATATGATGACAGAAACAAATGTAGTTCATTCTTGAACTACCTCAGCTTAACTAAATGCAATTTGTTCAGGCACTAAATGTTATGAAGGAAAAGCAGACAAAAGCACGCTCAATTGCACAAGCACAGTAACACATACCATAAGAAATACCTTCACTCTAGTTCACATATATGGAAGTGCTTACATTTCCCTTAAACCATCCTTGTGCTAATCTCAGTAATCGTTTGTCCACTTCCACAAGCATCTATTCTTTAGCAGCACCTGAAGCAAAGCTTTATCTGCTCACATTAACCTTCCCCTTCCTCCAGAATCTTCCGAATGCACTAGCCACCTCAGCTCACACTAGCTCCTTTTACTTTTGCAAAAATTCCAGATCCTCTCCTCCTCCTCCACTCTTCTCCCCTAGAACACATTTTCTTTTGCAAAAATGAAGCATTCCTATATTTACACGTGAAGAGCAAAAAAGAATCATTTAACAGCAACTACCCAAAGAAGTTCATACCACCAATGGTCAACAATCATTTCTTCCTTCATCTTTTGACGTTTTTCATCTGCTAATGGCTTCAAGCGAACAATCTGTCTTCTAGCTTGATCATATGATGGGTCAACTTCCAAAACCTTTGTCATATCTGCATATTGTAATGAACACCAGCATAGGAAACAATAAATTGTGAAAAGCCATATGGACTATATGAGAAGATTAATGAATGCCATTGGCTTTGCGTGTGTGTGTGCTTTTGTGTGTGTGAGAAAGAGAGAGAGACAGAGAGAGAGAGAGAGAGAGAGAGAACAAGCAAGATTGCAGCCATTACACATATAATAAAGCCACCACAAATCATAGATTAGTCTTCTTATAAGCACAAGTTTGTGCTAGAAGTTGCCAGCAGCTGCTCAATGACAGTAAAATATTCAAATTCTTACACCGACATACCTGCTATAGTCTCTTCAAATTGTTACAACTTTTCATACACCTCTGCTCTTCTTAGCAAAACACTTATGTAGTTAAGGTTTAGCTCCAATGCTTT